>NW_026007857.1:25365-40820 GCF_001458135.2 Marmota marmota marmota
GCCATTCTTTATCCTAAACTTAAACCTAACCCTATCCCTATTGCTAGGCCTAAGCTGAACACTAATCCTAATGCTAATCCTAGCCCTAATTTAACCCTATCCCAAACCCTAACTCTAATTTTAGCCCTATCACTAACTCTAACTCTCACACTAGCCCTATCCCTAGTTCTAACCCTATCCCTTACCATAACTCTAACCCTGGCCCTAACCCTTGCCTATCCTTAATCCTAGCCTAAACCTAGATCTAACCTAACTATAAATGTAACCCTAACTCTAAGTCTAAGCCTAACACTAACAATAGCCCTAACCCTAATACTAATTGTAAAACTAGCCCTAACTCTAACCCTAGGATTAAAACAAAACCGAGCAATAGACCTAACCCTAAACCTTAACTTAAACCAAACCCTAAACTACTACAAAAACTAATCCTAGCCCTAATCAAGTCCTAACCCTAACCTTAAAACTAACCCTGACCCTGACTCAAATCCTAACACTCACCCTAGCTCTAAACATGACGCTAACCTTAAACCAAAACCTAACAGTAAGCCTAGCCCTAATTAAAGTCCTAACTCAAACCCTAAAAGTGACCCTGACCCTGACTTTATCCTAAAAAATAACTCTAGCTCTAAATATCATCCTAACCTTAAATTTAACACTAACACTAGAACTACCCCTAACCCTAACCCTAAAGCTAACCTTAATTGTAACCCTGGTTCTTACATTACCTGTTTCCCTCACCCTAGCCCTAACACTAACACAAAACTAGCCCTAATCCGAGCCCTACACCTAGCTTTAACCCTAACCCTAACCCTGACACTACCCATAATACTAGCTCTAACACTATCCCTAACAGTAAGCAAAACCCAAACCCTAATAGTAACCCTAGACCTATCCCTAATCCTCAGGCTAATCAAAACTCTCACCATATTAATTGTCCTAACCTAGTCCTCATTTTAGCTCTAACCCTATCCCAACCTTAACCCTAACCCTGACCCTTATTCTGACCATAACACTAACCTAGGTATAAACCTGACCCTAACACTAGACCAAACCATAACACTATCCCTACCAGTAAACTTATACCTAAACCAGACCCTATCACTAACCCTAGATCTAAACCTAACCCTAGATCTAGCCTTAACTCTAGCTTTAGACCTAAACAAAAACCTAGCCTTAGCCCTAACCCCAACCCTTAACTTAACACAAAGACTAACCCTACCCCTAGACATAAACCTAGTCTCAATTCTGGCTTTAACCTTAACTCTAACTCTTACCTGAACACTGACTCTGCCTTTAACACTAAACCTATCTCTAAACCTTATCCTAACAAAAAACCTAAACCTAACACTAGACATAGCCATAACCCTAACCCTACCTCTAGCCCAAATCATAATCCTAGCTCTTACATTACCCATAGCCCTAACTCTATGCCTAAACCTAACAAAAAACCTAGAGCGAATTCTAGGCCTAAATCTAGCCCTAAGTGTAAGCCCTACCCTAATCCTAGCCCTAACCCTAACCCTAAACCTAACCCTAGCTTTAGTCTTAAACTTACTCAAAGCCTAACACTTACCATAAATATAAACTTAGACCTATACCTTACTCTAAACCCTAACCCTAGTCCTAACCCTAATCTTAACCCTATCTCTAAGCCTAGCTCCAAACATACACCTTACCCAACCCTACACCTAACTGTATTCATAACCCTAGCCTTAACCCTAACCATAACCCTAACCCTAACCAGAAAGCTAACAATAGACCTAACCCTAAAACTAACACTCACCATAGCCTTAATCCTAGCTCAAAACCTAACCTGTACCATAAACCTAATCATAACCATAGCCTTAACATTAATCCTAAAACTAAATCTAACCTTAAAACGAAACCTAAACCTACATCTAACCATATCCATTACACTAACCCTTATCCTAGCATTAATGGTAACCCTAGCCCTAACCTTAACCATAACCCTAAACCTATCATAATCCTGTTTCTAGACATAAGGCTGAACCTAATCCTTAACCTAGCCCTAGCACTAACACTAGCTCAAACCCTAGCCCTTACCCTAAACCTAAACCTAGCTCAAAACCTAACCCCAATCCATAGCCAAAACTTTAGCCCTAACTCTATCCATTACCCTAACCATAACAATAAACCTAATGCTAAACCTAGCCCTAACCCTAACCATAACCCTAACTCTATCCCTAGCCCTGATTCTAACCTGAAGCCTCAACCTAGCCCTAACACTTACTCAATCCCTGACCCTTACCCTTAACGTAACTGTAAGAAAATGATAAGCCTAACCCTAACCCTAACCCTAGCCCTAATCCTAAACTTAAAACTAGACTTTACCTTAGCTCTAACCCAACCCATTACCCTAACCCTAACCATAAATGTCATGATAACCCTAGCCTTAACCCTAAACCTACTCTAACCCTAACTCTAAACCTAACCCTAGACCTAACCATAAACCTAACCCTTTCCATAGTCTTAACCCTAGCTCAAACTCTAACAATTATGCTTAACTTAACACTAACCCTAGTCCAAAACCTAAACCTAACCCTAACCCTAACCTGACATCTAAACCTGTCCATTACCTTAACCCTAATGGTAAACCTAATCCTAACCCTAACAATCCTAGCCCTAAATCTAGCTCTAACCCTATCCATTACCCTAAATATAACCATAACTCTAATGATAACTCTAGCCCTAAACTTAACCCTAATCCTAAACCTAGACCTGACACTAAACCTAACTGTCGCCCTAGCCCTAACCATAGCTCAAACCCTAACACTTACCCTAAACCTAACCCTAACACTAACTCTAGACCAAACCCTAACCTTAACCCTAGCCCTAATCCTAACCATAACCCTAGACCTAAATCTATCCATTACCTTAAACATAAGTCTAAACCAAACATAGCTCTAAACATAGCTCTAACCCCACACATTACCCTAACCCTAACTATAAACATCATGATAACACTAGCCCTAACCCTAACCCTACTCTAACCCTAACTGTAAACTTAACCCTAGTCCTAACCCTAAACCTACACTAACCCTAACTGTAAACCTAACCCTAGACCTAACCGTAAACGTAAACCTTGCCATAGTCCTAATCCTAGCTCAAACCCTAATAGTTATACTAAACCTAACACTAATCCTAGTCCTAAACCTAAATCAAACCCTATCCATTTAGGCCTAACCCTAAACCTATTGCTAACACTAACCTTATTCTTACCTAAACCTAAACTGAACACTAAACCTAACCTTATATATTACTCTAACCATAACTCTAACCTTAACCCTAATGCTAATTCGAGCCCTAAAACTAAACCAAAACCTAACCCAAACTCTGAGCAAGACACTAACTCTAATAACACTTCTAGCCTTAACTGACCCTTACCCTAAACATAACCCTTAAACTAGACCTAGCCATAACACTATCCCTACCCGTAACCCTAGACCTGATATTAGCACTCTACCTAATTCTTGCCTTATCCTAACAAAAACCTGAGCCCTCATTCTAGCCCTAAACCTAGCCTTAATCCTAACCCGAACCCTAACCCAAACCCAAACCCTAATTTCAACCCTCGCCCTAGTTCTGAACTTAGGTATAACCACATCTTTCCTCTATCCCTAACCCTAACCCTAACACTATCAATAACACTAACCCTAGTCCTAACCCTAGGCCTAATCCTAACACTAACCATAGCTCTAATTCTAACCCTAATTTATTGCTAACTGTAACCCTAACTCTTACCCTAGCCCTAAGACTAAACCTAACTTTAGCCCTAGACCTATTTCTAGTACCAACCTTATCCATGGCCTAACCCTAACACTAGCTCTAACCATAATCCTAAACATAGCCCTAGTCCTAAACCTAGAACTAACCCTAACTCTAAATCTAACCTTAACTCTAAACCTAAACCTCACCATAACACTAGCCCTAACCCTAATTCTAATTTGAAAACTAGCCCTAACCCTAGCCATAGCCCACAAACAAAACTGAGCTATAGCCCTAATACTAACCCTTAACCTAAACCAAATCCTAACGCTATACCTAGTCCTAAACTTATCCCTACAACTAATACTGACCCTGACTCTCACCCTAAAACTAACCCTACCTCTAAACATCAACTTAACCCTAAACCTAACCCAAACACTAGACATAGCCCTAATCCTAACCCTAAAACTATCTCTAACCCTAAAGCTAGTTTTTACATTAGCCATAACCCTTACCCTAACACAAAACCTAGCACTAATCTGAGCCTCAACCCTAGCTTTAACCCTAATCCTAACCCTAAACCTAACATTAACCCAAAACCTAGCTCTAAACCTATTCCTTACCCTAAGCCAAACTCTCACCCTAATGCTACTCTAGTTCTAACGCTAATCTTTAGCTTATCCCAAACACTAACTCTATTACTAGTCCTAATCCTAGCCCTCATTCTATCTCTAACACTAACCCGAAGCCTAAGCCTAACCCTTACCCTTATTCTGACCGTAACACTAACCCTAGGTAAAAGCCTGACCTTAACACTAAACCAAACCCTAACACTAGCCCTACCAGTAAACCTATAACTAAACCTAACCATAACACTAACACTAGACCTAAACTTAATCCTAAATATAGCCATAACTCTAGCCCTAGTCCTAAACAAAAACCTAGCCCTAGCCCTAAAATAACCATTAACCTAATGCAAAGACTAACCATAGCCCTAGACCTAACCCTAGTTTTAATTCTGGCCCTAACCATAAACCCAATGCTAGCCCGAACACTGATTCTTACCCTAACACAAACTCTAGCTCTAAACCTTCGAAACCTTATCCTACCCCAAAACTTAAACCTAACACTAGACATATCTATAACCCTAACCCAAAAAACTAGCCATAACCATAACCATAGCTCTTACATTACCCATAGCCCTAACACTAGTCATAAACCTCACACAAAACCTAGCCCCAATACAAGCCCTAAGTATAGACCTAAGCATAACCTTAACCCTAACACTAGCACAAACCCTAAACCTAATGCTTGCCCTAGCCCTTACCCTAGCTCAAATTCTAACCCTTACTCTAAACCTAACCCTAACCATATCCCTAATCCTAAGTGTAATCATAGCCCAAACTTAGCTCTAACTTTATACATTACCTTAAACATAACCCTAAACCTAATGCTAACCCTAGTCCTAACCCTAACCCTAACCCTAATCATAGCCCTTATTCTAACCCTAACCCTCACCCTAGCTCTAACCCTAGCTCAAACCCTAACACTTATCCTAAACCGAACCCTAACACTAACCCTAAGAGTAACCCAAACCCTAGCCCTAATCCTAACTTTAACGGAAGCCCTAACACTAGCACTAAACCTATTCATTTGGTTAGCCCAAACCAAATGCTAACCCTAGGCCTAAACCTAACCCTATCCCTAACATTAACCCTAAACATTACTCTAAACCTAACCTGAACTTTAAACCTAACTCTATCCATTAGTCTAACCCCAACCCTAACCCCAATGCTAATTTGAGCCCTAAACTTAAATCTTCACCCAAACCAAACTCTAACTCATACTCTGACCCTAATAATAACCTAGCTCTATACCTGACCCCTACACTAAACCTAACCCTTACACCAAACCTAGCCATAAATCTATCCCTAACACTATCCCTAAGCAAAACCCTAGACTGACATTATCCCTAGCCATAATCCTAGCCCTAACCCTAACACAAATCCTAGCCCTCATCCTAGTCCTAAACCTAGACTTAATCCTAACCCTCACCCTCACCGTAGCCCTATCCCTAAATATAACCCTCACCTTAAAACTAACCCTAACCCTAGCCCTAATCATAGGCCTAACCCTAACACTAATCATAGTGCTAATCCTAGCCCTATTTGAACCCTAACCTTAACGCTACCCCTACCCCTAGCCCTAAAACTAACTATAACTCACAACCTAGCCCTATTTCTATTCATAACCCTATTCATTACCATAACACTCACAATAGACTTAACCTGACCCCTAACTCTAGATCTAACCATAAGTCTAAATCTAACCCTAATCTTAAGCCAAAACCTCATTCTACCACTAGCTCTAACACTATTGCTAATCCAAAAACTAGCCCTAATCCAAGCCCTAGACCTTAAACAAAACTGAGCCATTGATCTAACCCTAAACCTTAACCTAAACCAAACCCTAACCCATAACTTGCCATAAACTGAGCTCTAATTCAAGTCCTAGGCCTAAAACTAACCTTCACCATGACTCATATCCAAACACAAACCTTAGCTCTAAATATCACCCTAACCCTAAAACTAATGCTAACACTAGACCTAGCCAAAACCCTAACCCTAAAACTAACACTAATCGTAACCCTAGTTATTACATTGGCCTTAACCAAACCCTAGCCCAAACTCTAACAGAAAAATAGCCCACTCTGAGCCCTAACACTAGATTTAACCCTAAACCTAACCCTAAAACTAGCCCTAAACCTAACCCTAATCCTAGCCCTAACTCTAGCTCTAATCCTATCCATTACCCTAAACCAAACCCTATTCATAATGCTAATTCTAGTCCTAATCCTAATCCTTAGCCAAACCCAAACAATAGCCCTATTATTAGTCCTAACAATAGCCCTCATTCTAGATCTAACCCTAACCCAAAACCTCACATTAGCGTGACCATAACACTAATTATAGGTCTAAACCTGACCCCAAACCGAAACCGAAACCTGAAACTAGCCCTACCAGTAAACTTATACTTAAACCTAACCCGAACACTAGCCCTAGACCTAAACCTAATCCTAAATCTGCCTATTACTCTAGCCCATGATTTAACAAAAAACTTAGTGCTAGCCCTAACAATAACCCTTAACCTAAACCAAACACTAACCCTACCACTAGACCTAACCCTAGTCCTATTCTGGTTCCACCCTAAACCTAACTTTAGCCTAAACACTGGCCCTGACACTAACATTAAACCTAGCTCTAAACCTGACCCTAACCCAAAACCTAAACCTAACTGTAGACCTATCCATAACCCTAACCCTAAAACGAGTTCTAATCAGAACCCTAGATCTTAAATTACACATAGCAGTAACCCTAGGCCTAAACCTAACACAAAACTTAAATAACCCTAACCCTAATTGAGGCCTAAACCTACCCTAAGCATAACCCTCACCCTAACCCTAATCCTAACCCTTACCTTAATCCTAACTAGCCCAAAGCCTAACCCTTAACTTAGACATAAACCTAGCATTATCCCTAACCATAACCCTATCCGTAGCCCTAATCCTAACCTTAACCCTAGACCTAACACTAGCTCTAACCCTAGCCATTACCTTAACTCTAACACTAACCCTAATGATAGCCCTAAAAGAAACCCTAACCCAAACCATAAACCTAATCCTAGACATAACCCTAAACTTAAACCTTGCCATAGCCTTAAGCCTAACTCAAACCCTGACTCTTCCCCTAAAACCAACAGTAAACCTAACCCTAAAATTAAACTTAAACCTAACCCTAACCTTAACCATAAAGCTAACTTTACATCTAACCCAATCTATTACCCTAAACCTAATCCTAACCCAAATGAAAACCCTAGCCCTAACCCTAAACATAACCCTGAACATATCACTAAACCTAACCCTCGTCCTAGACCTAACCCTAGCTCAAAACCTAAACTTTACCCTAAATATAACACTAACCCTAACCTTAAGCTAGGGTTACTAGCCCTAACCCAAAACCTAACCTAACTCTAGCCCTAATCCTAACCTAACCCAAGCCCTAACCATAGGTCTAACCCTATATATTATCCTTATGGTAACCCTAATCCTAATGCTAACCCTAATCATAACCCTAACCCTTTTACTAACCCTAAAGCTCTCCATTGCCCTAAACCTACCCTGAAACCTAAAACTAACCCAGTCTATTACCCTAACCCTAACTCTAACGCTAATGCACATTTGAGCCCTATCCCTAAACCTTAACCTAAAACATTCCCTAACCCTGATCGTGACCCTAAAATACACCTAGCTCTAAACCTGATGCTTACCCGAAGCCTAACACTTACACTAGACATAGACACAAACCTAACCCTAAATCTACCACAAACTGTAACAATAGACCTGACATTATCCCTAGCCCTAATTCTAGACCTAACTCTACAACACACCGTAGCCCTCATCCTAACCCCAAACCTAGCCTTAATCATAATCCTAACCCTAACCCTATCCCTAACCCTAATTCCAACCCTCACCCTACCTCTAAACCTAGCTATAACACCATACCTTACCCTAAAATTAACTATAACCCTAGCCCTAACACTAAGCCTAAGCTGAACCCTAACCCTAGCCCTAATTCTAGCCCTAACTTAGCCCTATCCCTAAAACTAACCAAAACCCTAAGCCTACAACTAACTCTAACTCTCACCCTAGCCCTAGCCCTAGTTCTAACCCTATCTGTTACCGTAACCATAACCCTAGGCCTAACACTTGCCCTATATTTAGACTAGCCCTAATCCTAGATTAAATGCTAAATCTAAATCTAACCCTAACACAAATCCTAAGCCTAATACTAACACTAGCCCTAACCCTAATGTTAATCTTATAACTAGCCCAAACCCTAAACGTAGAACTAAAACAAAACTGAGCAACAGCCCTAACCCTAAACATTAACACTTAAACCAAACTTTAACACTGCACCTAGACATAACCCTAGCCCTAATTCGAGTCCTAACCCTAACCTTAAAACTTACCCTGACCCTGACTCATATCCTAACACTGACCCTAGCTCTAAAGACCACCCTAAACTTAAACAAAACCCTAACAGTAACTCTAGCCCTAATTCAAGTTATAAACCTAACTTAAAGCTAACCATGATCCTGGCTGATATCCTAACAGTCACCCTAGCTCTAAACCCTTCACTCTAAACTGAACACTAACAGTAACCCTAACCCTTATTTGAGTCCTATCCCTAACCCTAAAACTAACCCTAATGCTGACTCATATCCTAACAATAACCCTAGCTCTAAATATTACCCTAACCTTAAATCTAAACCTAACACCAGACCTACCCCTAACCGTAACTCTAAAACTAAACCTAATTGTAACCCTGGCTCTTACATTAGCCAATGCCCAAATGTAGCACTAACCCTAACACAAAACTAGCCCTAATCCAAGCTCTAAACCTATATTTAATCCTAACCCTAACTCTAGCATTAACCCTAGCTCTAAAGCTATCCCTTAACCTAAGAAAAAACACAACCCTAATGGTAACCCTAGACCTATCCCTAATCCTTAGGCTAACCTAAACCCTAACCCTATTAATAGTCCTAACCCTAGCCCTCATTCTAGCTCTAACCCTATCCTAAACCCTAACGCTAACCCTGACCCTTATTCTGACCCTAACACTAACCCTAGGTCTAAAACTGAACCTAACGCTAGACCAAACCCTAACACTAGCCCTAGACCTAAACCAAATCCTAAATCTATCCTTAACTCTAGCACTAGACCTAAACATAAACCTAGCCCTAGCCCTAAATATAATCCTTAACATAACTTAAACACTAACCCTAACCCTAGACCTAAACCTAGTCCTAATTCTGGCTGTAAACCTAACACTAACTCAAACACTGACCCTGCCTTTAGAGTAAACCTATCTCTAAATATGACCCTACCCAAAAATCTAAACCTAACACTAGACCTAGCCATAACCCTAACCTTACAACTAGCCCTCAACATAACCCTAGCTCTTACATTACCCATAGCCCTAACCCTAGGCCTAAAACTAACACAAAACCTAGAGCTAATCCTAGGCCTAAATCAAGCCATAAGCATAACCCTAACCCTAACCCTAGCCCTAACCCTAACCTAACCCTCCCCTAAGTCCTAATCCTAGCTCAAAACCTAAACATTACTCTAAACATAAACCTACACCTATCCCTCAATCTAACCCTATCACTAGCCCTAATCCTAACCTGAACCCTAGCCCCAAAATAGCTCTAAACCTACCCATTACTCTAAACCTAAACCTAACCTTATTGATAATCCTAGGCTTAATGCTAAACCTAAACCTAACTGGAAAACTAAACCTAGACCTAACCTTAAACCTCACACTTGCCATAGACCTAACCCATCTCAAACCCTAACCCTTACTGTAAACCTAAACATAACCATAACCCTAACTCTAAGCTTAAACCTCAATCTAACATTAAACATAGCCCTAAATCTACATCTAATCGTATACATTACCCTAACCCTAACCTAATCCCAAATGATATCCCAGGCCTAATCCTAACCCTAATTCTATGAGTACTATAATCTTATCCCTAGAAGAAACCCTAAACCTAACCCTCACCCTAGCCCTAAAACAAAACCGAGCTATAGCCCTAACCCTAACCCTTAACCTAAACCAACCCTTAACTCTAACCCTAACCTTAGCTATAATTCTAGTTTTAAGCTGAAAACTAGAACTAACACTGACCCTGACTCTGACCATAATACTAACCCTAGTCTAAACATTACCCTAACCCTAACCCTGAACCTAACACTAGACCTACCACTAACCCTAACCCTAAATTTAACCCTAATTGTAACCCTGATACTTACATTAGCCTTACCCCTAACACTAGCACTAACTTAACCCAAAACCTAATCCTAATCCAAGCCCTAACCCGAGCTTTAACCCTAACCCTATTCCTAACCCTAGCCCTAATCAAAACCATAACCGTAGCCTTAACCCTATCTCTAACCCTATCCATTGCTGTAACCATAACTCTAGGCCTAAACCTAACCCTTCCCTAACCCTAAATCTATGCATTATTCTAAACCAAACCTAAACCCTAAAGCTCATCCTATCATTACACTGACACTAACCATAATGCTAATTCCAGCCCTAACATTAAACCTTGATCTATCCCAAACTTCTAACCAGAATGTGACCCTAATAATACCCCTAGCTCTAAACCTGACCCTAACCCTAAACTTACATTACATGTAGCCATAAACCTAACCCTAAAACTATCTTTAACCATAACCCTAGATATGATATTAGCCCTAGCCCTAATCCTAGCCCTAACCATAGCCCTCATCCTAGCCCTAAACCTAGCCTTAATCATTACCCTGATCCTAACCATAGCCCTAACCCTAATTCTAACCTTCACCTTATCTCTAAACCTAGCTATAATTCCATTACTTACCCTAAACTTAACCATAACCCTAATCCTAACTATAGGCCTAAGGTGAACACTAACCCTAGCCCTAATCCTAGCCCTAATTTAACCCTATCCCTAATCCTAACCCTAACGCTAGCCCTAAGACTAACTCTAACTCTCACACTAGCCCTATCCCTACTTCTAATCCTATCCATTACCATAATCCTAAATCTAGCCCTAACCCTAGCCCCAAACCTAGCCATAACCATTGCCAAATCCTTATTCCTAGTCATAACCTTAGATCTAACCCTAACTCTAAATCTAACCCTAACCCTAAGCCTAAGCCTAAGCCTAATATTAATGCTAGTCCTAGCTGTAACACTAATCATAAAAGTAACCCTTACCCTAACCCTTGCAGTAAAACAAAACCGTGCAATAGCCCTAACCCTAAACCTTAACTTAAACCAAATCTTAACACCACACCTAGACCTAACCCTAGCCCTAATTTGAGTCCTAATCTTAACCTTAATAGGGTTCCTAACTCTGACTCATGTCCTAACACTCACCCTAGCTCTAAACACCACCCTAACCTTAAACTGAACCCTTACAGTAACCCTAGCCTTAATTCGAGTCTTAACCCTAACCCTAAAACTAAACCTGACCATGACTATTAACCTAACACTATCACTAGCTCTAAATTACACACTAACCTTAAACCTAGTCCTAACACTAGAGGTTTAACCCCTAACCATAACCCTAAAACTAACCCTAAAAACCATAGTTCTTATATGAGCCATTGCTCCAACCCTAGCCATAACCCTAACACAAAAACTAGCCCTAATCTGAGCCCTAAACCTAGCTTTAACCCTAACCCTAGCCCTAACCCTAGCTCTAACCCTATCCCTTACCCTATGCCAAACCCTAAACCTAATGCTAATCCTAATCCTAATCCTTAACCTAACCCAAACCCTAACCCTATTAGTAGTCCTAACCCTAGTCCTCATTCTAGCTCTAACCAAAACCCAAACCCTAACACTAACCCTGACCCTTATTCTGACCCTAACACTAATCATAGGTCTAAACCTGAACCTAACCCTAAACTGAACCCTAACACTAGCCCTACTGGTAACCTTTTATCTAAAACTAAACCTAACACTAGCCCTAGACCTAAACCTAATACTAATCTATCCACAACTCTAGCCCTAGACCTAAAGAAGAACCTAGCCCTAGCCCTAATAATAACGCTTAGCCTAAAGCCAAACACTAACCCTTCCCTAGTCTTAACCCTAGTCCTAATTCTGGATTTCACATTAACCATAACCCTAAACTGAACACTGACCCTGACACTAACACTAACCCTAGCTCTAAACATCACCCTAACCCTAAACCTAACCCTAAAACTATACTTACCTCTAACATTAACCCTAAAACTAGCCCTAATCAAAACAAAGTTCTTAAATTTACCATAGCCCTAACCTATTGCAAAATCTAGCCCTAACCCAAGCCCTACCCTAGCTTTAACCCTAATGCTAACCATAAGCCTAACCTTAGCCCTAACCCTAAACTTAGGCCCAAACCTAGACCTAATCCTAAGCATAACTCTAGCCCTATCACTAGCTCTAACCCTATCCATTACCCTAATGATAACACTAAGTCTTCTGGTAACCCTAGGCTGAACCCTAACCCTATCCTTAACCATAACCCTATTTATTATCCTACACCTAACCTGAACTCTAAACCTAAAACTATCATTAACCTATCTCTAACCATAATGATAACTCGAGCCTTAACCCTAAACCTTAATCTAATAAAAACCCTAACCCTGACTCTGACCCTAATAATAGCCATAGCTCTAAACCTGACCCTAACAAGAAACCTGACCCTTACAATAGACCTAGCTATAAACCAAATCCTAAAACCCTCCCTAACTGTAACCCTAGACCTGACATTAGCCCTAGCTCTAATCATAGTCCTAATCCTAACACAAACCTTAGCCCACATTCTAGCCATAAACCTCGCCTTAACCATAAACCTATCCCTAACCATAACCCTAAATCTAATGCTCACCCTAGTCCTAAAAGTAGCTATAATCCCATCCCTTAACCTAAAGCTAACCCTAATCCTAACCCTAACAATAACCCTAGCCCTAAAACTAGGCCTAACCCTAACACTAACCCTAGTCCTAATCCCAGCCCTAATTTAGCACTATCCCTAACCCAACCCTAACCCTAGCCCTAATACTAACTCAAACTCTTGCTCTAGTCTTATACCTAGTTCTAAACCTATCCATTACCATCACCCTATACCTACCCCTAAACTTAGCCCTAATCCTAGCCCTATCCTTACACCTAGCTCAAAGCCTAGATCTAAACCTAACTCTAAATCTAACCCTAAACCTAAGCCTAAACCTCACTCTAACACTAGCCCTAATCCTAAAACTAGCCCTAAATCTACCCCTAAAACAAAACTGAATCATAACCCTAACCCTACACCTAGCCCTAATCCTATCTCTAATTCTAGTCCTAACCCTAACCTGAAAACTACTCTGGACTCTGACTTTGACCCTAACATTAAACCTAGCTCTAAACATCATCATAACTGTAAATTTAACCCTAACACTAGACATAGCCCTATCCCTGACCCTCTCATTATCTCTAATCATAACACTACTTTGTACATTAGCTGTAGCCTTAAACCTTGCCCTAACCTAATCCAAAACCTAGCCTTAATCCGAGTCCTACACCTAGTTTTTTTAATATTTAATTTTTAGTTTCTGGTGGACACAACATCTTTATTTTATTGGTATGTATTGCTGAGGATTGAACCCAGCACCCTGTGCATGCCAGGCAAGCACGCTGCTTCTTGAGTCACATCCCCAGCCACTAAACCTAGCTTTAACCCTAAACGTAAATCTAACCCTAACCCCAAAAAAGCCCTAATCCTATACATAACCCTACCCCTAATCATAGGTCTAACCCTATCCATTACCCTAAAGATAACCCATTATGCTAACCCCAGGCCTAACCCTAACCCTATCCATTACACTAAACCACACCTAAACCATAACCCTAACTCAAACAAAAGCCCTAATCCTATACATAACCCTACCCCTCATCTTAGGTCTAACCCTATCCATTACCCTAATGATAACCCTTATGCTAACCTTAGGCCTAAATCTAACCCTATCCATTACACTAAACCACACCTAAACCCTAAACCTAACATTTTCATTACCTTAACCCAAAGCTCTAATGATAATTCAAGCCATAAACCTAAACCCTAACCTAACTCAAACCCTCACCTTCAAGCTGATCCTAATAATAACCCTAGCTCTAAAACCCCTTAGTATAAACCTAACCCCTACACTGGACCAAGCCATAAACCTAACACTACCCCTAACTGTAACCCTAGACCTACATTAGCTATAGCCCTAATACTAGCCCTAACCCTGACACAAAAATTAGGCCTCATCCTAGCCCTAACCTAGCTTTAATCATAACACTAAACCTAACCCTAGACATAACCCTAATACTAATGCTTTCCCTAGCACTCAACCTAGGTATAACCCAATACCTTACCCTAAACATAACTCTAACTCTAACCCTAACCCAAAGTCTAAACCTAACACTGACACTAGCCCTCATTTAGCCCTATTCCTAACCTTAACCCTAACATAGCACTAAGACTAACTCTAAATCTCATACTAGCCATATCACTAGTTCTAACCCTATCCCTTACCATAATCCTAAACCTAACCCAAACCTTAGTCCTAACTCTTGCCCTATCCTTAGCTTTAGCCCTAAACATAGATCAAAACCTAACTCTAAATCTAACCTTAACCTGAAGCCTAAGCCTAACCATTATAAATACATTTATATTTAGACTCTGTGTCTACAGATGTTGGCTTCAATTATTATTTAGAATATAGTCATTAGTTTCATAAGAGGCATACCATTTCTGGTGATGTATAGAGAACTGAGGGTCAGGGGTAGGATGCTATGTTAATTGGGAAAGGAATGAGGGTATGTGATGATTCTAACTTAGCAACATTGGAGGAGAACTCTAATGAATAAACAGAGGGAATTTATGAAAGAAGGTATAAATTCAAACTCCTTATCTGTATTCATAAAATTACCCTATGTATAAATAGTAAAAGTAAGAAGACTGAAAGTGGGATAGAGGGAGAAAGAAAAAAGAAGAAAAAATAGCAAGAAAAAATAGCAAGAAAAAAGAGAGGGAGAAAGAAAATAAGAGCAAATAAAGAGGTGGTGAGTTGGGGCCTATGCAATTCCTCTATATTATAC
>NW_026007857.1:42720-47561 GCF_001458135.2 Marmota marmota marmota
TAGCTGCTTGAAACTTCACACACTCCATCAATTTTCAGTGAGCATAATCTGGTGTTTGCCATGGAAGTAGCCCTAAGATGAAGTAGAAAGTAACAGCTTTATCTATGAGTGCTTTAGGAGCAAGCAGAATACACAAATTTTTTTTGGTTGGATTAATTTGAAACTGTACAGAATTCATCCTTGACATAGCCTTAGTAGGCTCCCCAAGTTTGGGCCTTCAAGGTTCAATGGTTCATTGTCAGGAACAGATTGAATTTTAGGTTTCACTTCATTATGGCTTATAGGTGTGAATGCAATGGACCTGGAAATCAAACAGGGTTGGTGCTAGCTGCATGAAACTTCACACACTCAATCAGCTTTCTGTGGGCTCTCTTTGGTTTTTCTTTGTGAAAGTACCTTACGCTGAAGCATGAAAAACAATTTATCCATGAGCAATTTAAGAAAAAAAAAAACAGGGAAATATGAATGTACTGAAATACCTCCCCCAATTTTTCATCAAATTCCTTTGTTACTGCACAAGATTCATCTGTTAAGTTGTGCCACTAGGCTCCCCAAGTGTGGAACTTCTATGATCATAGGTACTCTAAACAGGTTAGAATTAGTTTAGGGTTGGGTTAGATCTAGTGTTAGAATTAGAATGAGTTTTGTTCAAATTCATTTGATACTTGGCATATTTCTTCTTTTACCTAGCCTTACTATTTTCCCCAGGTTTGGGCCTTATCCCTTCAATGGTTTGCAGTCAGGAACAGTTTGTATTTTAAGGTTTCCTTCATTTTGACCTATATGGGTAAATGGAAATGGAACTTGAAATCAAACAGGGCTGGTGCACACTGCCTAAAACTGCACACGCTCAATCTGTTCTGTGGGCACTCTGATTTCTTTCTTGTGAAAGTTTCCCAAATCTGACGCATCCAAAAACATCTTTATCTGTAAGTACTGTTGGAGACAACAGGGAAATATACATGTACTGAACTACCTCCCCAAATTATTTGGTCAGATTTCTTTGACACTGTTTCAATTTTCATGTTTCTCTTCTTTTTGTCCTATAGGGGTGAATGGAAGTGAAGCTGGAAATGAAACAGGCTTTGTGCTAGCTGCTTGAAACTTCACACACTCAATCAGTTCTCAGTGAGAATTCTCTGGTTTGTTTCCTGTGAAATATCCCTAAGCTGAAGTTGAAAGAAAAAAGTTTATCTCTGAGTGCTTTAGGAGCAAGCAAAATACACATGTACTGAAAGAGCTTCGAATTTTTTTGGTCAGATTACTTTGATACTGTACAGGATTCATCTTTGACCAACCTTAGTAGGCTTCCCAAGTTTTGTCCTTCCAGGTTCAATGGTTCAGTGTCAGGAACAGTTTGAATTTTTAATTTTCACTACATTATGGCCTATAGGTGTGAATGGAAATGGAGCTGGAAATCAAACAGGGTTGGTGCTAGCCGCATGAAACTTCACACACTCAATCACTTCGTTGTGGGCATGCTCTGGTTTGTTCCTTGTGAAAGTACCTTAAGCTGAAGCATGAAAGAAATGATTATCCAAGAGCACTTTAGGAGAAAAAAGGGGAAATATGCATGTACTGAAACACCTTCCCCAATTATTGGTCAGAATTTTTGATACTGGACAGGATTCATCTGTTACCTTGACTACCAGGCACCCCAAGTTTTTGACTTTTATGATCAAGCTCTATAAACAGGAAAGGCTTAGTTTTACAATTAGTGTTAGGGCTAGGGTTAGAACTAATGTTCAGGTTAGAGTTAGTTTTGTTCAAATTTCTTTGATACCAATCAGGATTCATCTAGCATTACCATGTTTCCCCGGTTGGACCTTCTCACTTCAAGTTTCGCTGTCAGGAACAGTTTCTGTTTCAAGGTTTCACTTCATCTTGACTTCTCTTGGTTAGGGATAGGGTTAGGGCTATAACTCGTTTTTGTTTTAGGGCTAGGGCTAGGGTTAGAGCTAGATTTTGAATTAGTGTAAGGGTTAGGGATAGTGTTAGGGTGAGATTTAGGCTTGGGGTTAGGGTTAGATTTAGTGTTAGGGTTAGATCCAGCATTAGGGTTAGGGCTAGGTTTAGTGTTACGGTAAGGGATAGTGTTATAACTAGGGAATGGCTAAGACGAGAGTTAGATTTAGATTTAGGACTAGGCTTAGTGTTAGGGTTAGGGTTATAGCTAAAATAGGGCTAGAATCAGGGCTAGGGTTAGTGTTAGGATTAGGTCTAGGGGTAGGATTAGCATTGGTGTTAGGATTAAGTTTAGGGGAATGGGTGGGGTTATAGCTAGCTTTATGGCTAGAGAGAGGGTTAGAATTAGGATTAGGGCTAGGGTTAGTGTTTAGGTTAGTATTAAGTCTAGGTTTAGGGCTAGGGTTTCTGTTAGGTTCAGGGCTAGAACTAGGGCTAGGGGTAATGTCAAGTCTAGGGTTATGATTAAGGATAGTTTTAGGGTTAGGTTATGGCTAGGTCTAGTGTCAGAGCTAAGTTTAGGGTAAGGGTCAGGTTTAGAGTTACGGGTATTATTAGGGTTAGGGTCAGTGTTAGCATTTGGTTTCGGTCAAAGTTTAGATTTAGGTCTTGAATTAGATTTAGGTTTAGGCTTAGGGTTAGGGTAATGGATAGGGTTAGGTTTAGGCTTCAGTTAAGGTTTAGGGTAATGGATGGGTTAGGTTTAGCAATAGGGTTAAGGTTAGCATTAGGTTAGGATTTTGTTTAGTATAATGGATAGATTTAGAGCTAGGGTTAGGGCTACGTTATAGTTTGGATTAAGTCTAAAATTAGAATTAGGTTTAGGGATAGGGCTAGGGTTTGGTTTACAGTGTTAGGTTTAGGGCTAGGGTTATTTTTGTTAGGGTAAAGCTTACTGTTTGAGCTAGGGTAATGGCTAGGGCGAGGGTTAGGTTTACGTTCAGGTCTAGGGCTATGTTTATGGTTAGGGTTTGGGTTATGGCTAGAGATTTTATTACAGTTAGGGTTAGGTGTAGGGTAGGGTATGGATTAGTGCTAGTCTTAGGATTAGGTTTAGTGTAAGGCTTAATGATTCAACTAGGTTTAGGGCTAAGGTGAGGTTTAGGTTTATGGTTAGGTCTTAGGATACGTTTATGTTTAGAGTTACATTTAGTGTTAGGGATTGGGTTATAATTAGGGTAATTGCCAGGGTTAGAACTAAAGTTCGAGCTAGGATTAAAGTTAGGATAAGAGCTAGGGTTACGGTTATGGTTTAGGATAGGGCTAGGGTAATGTTTAGGGTAAGGGTTTGGCCTTGAGCTATGGTTAGGTCTAAGGCAAGTGTTAGTGTTAGGGTTAGTGTCAGGGCTAGGGTTGGGGTTAGGGTTATGCTTAGGGCTAAATTTAGACCTAGGATTATGGCTAGGTTTTGTGTTAGGTTTAGGGCTAGGGTTAGGACTATGGTTAGGGTTAGGGCTACTGTTAGGGTTAAGATTAGGGTTAAAATAGGGTTAGGGCTAGGGTTATGTTTAGGGCTAGTATTAGGGTTAGGGTTATGGCTAGGTCTAGTGTTAGGACTAGGTTTTGGATTTGGGTCAGGTTTAGAAATGGGTTAATGTTAGGGTCAGGGTCAGTGTTCCAGATAAGATTAGGATTAGGATTAGAGCCAGAATTAGGCCTAGTGTTAGGGTTATGGGTAGGGTAAGTGTTTAGTTTAGGTTAAGGGTTATTGTTAGGGCTAGAGCTAGGATTTTGTTTAGTTCTGGGCTAGAATTATAGCTAAATTTAGGATTAGTTTTGGGTCTAGATCTATGTTAGAGTTAGTTATAGTTACAGGCTTACTGGCAGGGCTAGTGTTAGGGTTTGGTTTAGGGTTAGGGTCAGGTGTATACGTAGGGTTAGTGCTAGGATCAGAATAAGGGTAAGGGTTAGGGTTAGAACTAGAATGAGGGCTAGGTTTAGGACTAGTAATACTGTTAGTGTTTAAGTTAAGCTAAGGATTAGGGTTAGGACTAGGGTTAGCATTTGGTTTAGGGTTTGGCTTAGGGTAAGTGATAGGATTATACCTAGGGTTAGGGATTGGGTTAGGGTTAGGGTTAGGGCTAATGTTAGGGTTAAGATTATGGTTTAAGCTAGGGTTAGGACTAGAATTAGGGGTAGGATTTGGGTTTGGTTTAGGGCTAGGGTTATGACAATGACTAATGTATGAACTAGGGTATAATTAAGGCTAGTTTTAGGGTTATGGTTAAGGCCAGGTCTAGTGTTAGGGTTAATTTAAATTATGGTGATGATTAGAGCTAGGATTAGTGTTAGGGTCAGCGTCATGGTCAGAGTAATTTTTAGAGTTAGGGTGAGTGCTAGGTGTAAGGTTTGGGTTTGGTTTAGGTTAAGGGTTTTGGTTAGGGATATGGCTTGGTTTTGTTTTATGGCTAAGGCCAGGTCTAGGGCAAGTTTTAGGATTAGCATTATGTTTAGAGGTAGTGTTAGGGTTGGTTTGACTTATGATTACAGTTTAATTTAGAGTTAGGTTTAGAATTAGAGTTAGGTTTAGATCTAGATTGAAGATAGTCCTAAGGATAAAACTAGGGCTAGGACTAGGGCAAGAGTTATAGTTAGCCTTAGGGCTAGGGTTAGGGTTAGAATAGGATTAAATTCGGGCTAGAATTAGTGCTAGGCTTAGTGTTAGTATTAGGCTTAGGGTTAGGGCAGGGGTTAGGTTTAGGTTTAGGGTTATGGTTAGGTTTAGTGTTATGCTTAGGTTTAGGGTAAGTGATGGGTTTATAACTAGGTTTAGGGCTAGGCGAGGGGTAGAATTATTGTTAAACCTCGGGTTATGGTTTTTTTTTTTTTTTTTTTTTCCAGGAATTGAGCCTGGAGTGCTCTACCACTGAACTACA
>NW_026007857.1:52006-56119 GCF_001458135.2 Marmota marmota marmota
TTTGGGATAGGATTAGAGCTAGAATGAGGGCTAGGGTCAGGACTATTAATAAGGTTAGGATTTTGGTTAGCCTAAGGATTAGACATAGGTTTAGGGCTACCAACAGGGTTAGGTTTATTCTTAGGGTAAGGGATAGCCTTAGAGCTAGGGTTAGGGATAGAGTTAGGGTTAGGGTTAAACCTAGGTATAGGGCTCGGATTAGGGCTAGTTTTTGTGTTAAGGTTAGGGTTAATGATAGGCCAATGGCTAATGTAAGAACTAGGGTTACAATGAGGGTTAATTTTACGGTTTGGTTTAGGGGTACGTCTAATGTTAGGGTTAGTTTTAAGGTTAGGATTATATTTAGAGTTAGGTTTAGTGTTAGGATATGAGTCAGGGTCAGGGTCAGGGTTAGGGTTAGGACTTGAATTAGGAATATGTCTACTTTTAGGTTTCAGTTTAAGGTTAGGAGTGTATTTAGAGGTAGGGTGAGTGTTAGGGTATGAGTCAGGGTCAGGGTTAGATTTTAGGTTAGGGTTAAGATTCGAATTAAGGCTATGACTAGTTCTAGGTGTAGTGTTTGGGTTTGGTTTAAATTAAGGTTTATGGTTAGGGCCATTGCTCAGTTTGTTTTGCTGCTAGGGTTAGGGTTAGGGCTAGTTTTATCATTAGCATTAGGGTTAGGGCTAGTTTTAGTGTTTGGCTTAGGCTTAGGGTTAGGGTTAGATTTTGAGTTAGGGTTAGATCTAGGGTTAGGGCTAAGACTAAGGATAGGAAAAGGTTTATGGCTAGGGTTAGGGTTATGGTAATGGATAGGCTTAGAAATAGATATAGGGATAGTGTGAGAGTTAGAGTTAGTCTTAGGGCTAAGGTTAGTGTTAGGTTTAGGTATAATTTAGCGGTATGGCCAGTGTTAGGGTTTGCTCTAGGTTTAGTGTCAGTTTTAGACCTAGGGTTTGTGTTAGGGTCAGAATAAGGGTCAGGGTTAGCATAAGGGTTTGTAATAGGATTAGAGATAGAATGAAAGCTAGGGTCAGAACTATTAATAGGGTTTGGATTTTGGTTAGCTTAAGCATTAGGGATAGATCTAGGATTACCATTAGGGTTATGGTTTCACTTAGGGTAAGGGAGAGAGTTAGAGCTAGGTTTAGGGCTAGAGGTAGCGTAGGGTTAGAGTTAAAGTTATATTTAGGTTTCACATTAGGGCTAGTTTTGTGTTAGGGTTAGGATTAGGGTTAGGGCAATCACTAATATAGGAACTAGAGTTACAATTAGGGTTATTTTTAGGGTTAGTTTAAGGTTTAGGTGTAGTTTTAATGTTAGGGTTAAGTTTAAGTTTAGGGTGATATTTAGATCTAGGGTTAGTTTTAGGATATGAGTCAGGGTTAGTGTTAGTGTTAGGACTCCCATAAGGGCTAGGGTTACTGTTAAATTTTGGTTTAAGTTTAGGATGGTGTTTCAAGCTAGGGTGAGTTTAGCATGAGTCAGTGTCAGGTATACTTTTAAGGTTAGCGTTAGTACTCAAATTAAGGCTATGGTTAGGTCTAGGTGTAGTGTTAGGGTTTGGTTTAAGATAGGTTTAGGGTTAGGGCTATTGCTTGGTTTTGTTTTACTGGTAGTAGTAGGGTTAGGGCTAGTTTTATGATCAGCGTTAGGATTAGGTTTAGTGTTAGAATGAGGCTTAGGCTTAGGGTTAGGACTAGGACTAAGGATTGGGCAAGGGTTAGGGCTAGTGTTAGGGTTATGGTAAGGGCTAGGATTAGAACTAGTGATAGGGCTACTGTGATAATTATTGTTAGTCTTAGGGATAAGTTTAAGTTTAGGGTTAGGAATATGGCTAAATTAGGGCTAGGATTAGGTTTATGGTTAGTGTTCAGTTTAAGCATAGGATTAGTGTTAGATTTAGGATTTAGTTTACGGTAAGGGATGGTGTTATGCTAGTTTTAGAGGTAGGGTGATGTTTAGAATAAGGGCTAGGGTTAGGTTTATGATTAACGCTAGGTTTAGGGCTAGGATGAGGGCTAGGGTTTGTTTTAGGGTTAGGGCTAGGATTAGGAGTATAGCTAATTTCAAGTCTAGAATTATGTTTAAAGATAATTTTAGGGTTAATATTATGAGTACATCTACTGTAAGGTTTAGGTTTAGGGTTAGGGTCAGATTTAGGGCTAGGGGTATTATTAAGGTGAAGTTCTAGGTTATGGTTTGGAATAGGTTAAAGCTTAAAGATAGGGATTGAATTAACATTAGGGTAAGTGTTTGGGTAATGATAGGCTTAGAATTCGGGTTCATGTTAGGTTTAGGGAAATGGATAGGGATAGGATTAGAGATAGGGTTAGGTTTAGGCCTAGGGTTAGCATTAGGGTTAGGGTTATTGTTATAATAATGTATAGGGTTAGGGCTAGTGTTATGGTAATGATTAGGGCTAGGGCTAGGGTTAGGGTTAGGGTCAGGGTTAAAGCTTAGGTTAGGGCTCAGATTAGGGTTAATGTAAGTACAAGGGTTATGATTAGGGCTAATTTTAGGGTTAACTTTAGGGCTAGGTTTAGTGTTAGGGTTAGTGTTAGGATTAGGGTGATGTTTAGAGCTAGGATTAGTGTTAATGTCAGAGTCAATGTCAGGGTTAGTTTTAGGGTTCGGCTTCAAACTCGAATTAGGGCTAGGGTTAGGGGTAGGTGTATGATTAGGGTTTGGTTTAGTTTAATGGTTAGGGATAGAGCTTATGGCTCAGTTTTGTTTTAGGGCTAGGGCTAGCATTAAGGCTAGTTTTAGGATTAGTTTTAGGGTTAGAACTAGTGTTAGGGTTAGGCTTAGGCTTCGGGTCAGGGTTAGATTTAGAGATAGATTATGATCTAAGATTAGTGCTTGGGCTATGGATAGGGCAAGGGTTAGGACTAAGTTTAGGGCTAGGGTTAGGGTTACTTTAATGGATAGGGTTAGAACTAGTGATAGGGCTAGTGTGAGAGTTAGATTTATTCTTAGGTCTAGGGTTATGGTTAGGTTTTAAGATAGGGTGAAATTATGGCTAAGATTAGGGCTAGGGTTAATATTGGGGTTAGAGCTAGGGTTAGGGTTAGGGTTAGGATTAATCTAGGTTTAGGGCTAGGATAAGGGCTGGGGTTTTTGTTATGGTTAGGCTAGGATTAGGGCTAGGGCTAATGTCAGGTGTGGGGTTACAGTTGAGGAGAGGACAGTTTTAGGATTAGGTTTATGGCTAGGTCTAGTTTAAGGGTTAGGTTTAGGGTTAAGGGTCAGGTTTAGAGCTAGGGGAATTATTAGGGTCAGGATCGGGTAAGAGTTTGGTTGAGGTTAGTGTTTAGGGTTAGGGCTCAAATATGCATTAGGGTCAAGATTAGGTTAATGATTGCTTTTTGTTTAGGGCTCAGGTTATGTTTACAGTAATTGATAGGGTTAGGTTTAGTGATAGGGTTAGTGTTAGGCCTAGGGTTTGCATTACGGTAAGGGTAATGTTTAGGATAATGGATAAGGTTAGAGCTAAGGTTAGGGCTATGGTTATAGTCAGAAATATCTTGAGTTAGTGTTAGGGTTAGGTTTAGGGTTAGAACTAGGGTTAGTGTTAGGGTTATGTTTAGCATAAGGGTTATGTTTTGAGCTAGGGTTAGGGCTAGGGCAAGGGTTAGGTTTAGAGTTAGGTCTAGGAATAAGATTAGAATATGGTTAGGGTTAGGATTGTATTACGTCTAGCATCATCATTAGGTGTAGGGTAAGAGTTAGAGTAATGGACATGGTTAAATGTAGGCATAGGGTTATGGTTAGTGTTAGGTTTAGGTTTAGGTTTAGGGTTAGGGCTATGGTTATGTTTAGGTTTATGATAAGGGTTAGGATTTGAGCTACAGTTAGGTCTATGGCAAGTGTGAGGTTTAGGGTTAGGTCTAGTGTTAGTTTTCTCTTAGGTTTTGGGTTAGGGTTAGGCCTAGGGTTATCAATAGTTTTAGGGTTAGTTTTAGGGTAATGGGTAGGTTTAGAGCTAGGGTTAAGTTTTGGATTAGCGCTAGTGTTAGGGGTATATTTCGGGATAGGTTGTTAGAGTCTGTAAACAAGTCAAAATAACACCTGGCATTTTGCCAGGGGAATGTTAGAGTTCGTAAACAAGTCTGGATGGTGCCTGGCAAAATG
>NW_026007857.1:57827-78270 GCF_001458135.2 Marmota marmota marmota
TTTAAAACAATCCTCAACAGCTGTTTACCCAATTTAAATTAAACCATTTAATTCACGTGAATAATAATAAAAAAAAATATTTGGATCCATTTTTTCATGATCTCTCCTTATATATGATATATGGACATAGGCACATACAGACATACAACACAAAAAAGAAGTGTACACACATAACACAATACATACAACACATAACATAATAGTAAAGGCCTTGTAGCTTTTCACAGGTGACATCTCCATTGCAATGTTTAAAAACTCCACAGTCAAAAAATAGAACTGATCAGAAAAACATTAACCTAGGTCTGTATGAGCTCAAAAAATAAAATAGAACTTCATGATGTGGGAGAGGGCAATAATAAAATAGATATTGAAAAAAGCATCCTGGTTACCACCTAGGTTTGACTCTTCTTTTGATATCTCATCCTTCTTCCTGTAACTTGCATAATGGGTCTGAAGGTATTCCCACAAGCAAGACCCAAGTTTTTTTACATTTGAAATAGGCTTTAATGGTGTTCATTATTCATTAGCCTCCAGGTGTGGGAGAACAACTCTCACAGATGTAAGGATATCAGCTGTTATGGATTTGAGCCAAGTCATCTTCTTTTTGGTCTGTAGAAATCACTTTAGTTAATCTCTCTGGAATCCAAAATGGCTGCTGTTCTCCCTGTGGAAATGCACAAACAGACCCCCGAATCCAGACAATCACTGGGTCAGGACCTTTCCATTGTCCTGTTAGAATATCCTTCCAATGTACCTTGAGCTTATGTACATTTTTTTTGACACATATGCCTTTCCACAGCACTAAGCCCTGATGAATCCAAATTTAAAAAGTTTAGAGTAAAAAGTGTTATTTTAAGTTTATCTTTGGGGGATATATACCCCTTCCAATTCCCTCTTTTTGCTTTAAGTACCTTTTAATAGTTTGATGAACTTTTTTCAACTATGCCTTGTCCCTGTGGATTGTATGGGATTCCTGTTATATGAGTAATACCAAATGATGTGCAAAATTGTTTAAAAGAGGTAGAAGTATAACCAGGACCATTATCTGTTTTTAACTATTTTGGAACACCCACAGTGGCAAAATTTTGTAAGCAATGAACTATAATATCTCTAGTTTTTTCTCTGGAATGAAGGGAGCCCATCAATAATCTGGAAGAAGTATCAACTGTAACATGCATATATTTTAATTTTCCAAATTCTGGCAAGTGTGTGATGTCCATCTGCCAAATATGGTTAGGTATCAGTCCTCTAGGATTGACTTCAAGATTAACTTGTGGTAAAAACACACAATTTTGACATTGTTTTATTATTTGTCTAGCTTGTTCCTTAGATATTTTAAAATACTTTTGTAAAGTATTAGCATTGACATGGAACCTTTTATGAAAATTTGTAGCTTCTTTTAGTGTAGAGAAAATATGTATGTCATGTGTAGTTTTATCTGCTAAATCATTGCCCAAACTAAGGGCTCCCGGCAATCCTGTATGTGTCCTGATATGTCCTATGAAGAATGGATCTTTTCTGTCCCAGATTAGACTTTGTATAGTGGAAAACAAAGAGAAAATAATAGAATAAGGGGAAATCCTGCCAGCATCTTCAAGGGATACTATAGCATTAACTATATACTGACTATCAGAAAATAAATTAAATACAGAATCTTCAAACATCACAAAAGGTTGTAATATTGCATTAAGCTCTACCTTTTGAGCTGATTGTTTGAGCTAAAAGTTTGATCAGGGGTAACTACTGCTGCTGTACCATTATTTGACCCATCAGTGAATATATTTGGAGCATCCATGATAGGTGTTTTTCTTGTAATTTTTGGAAAAACTACAGGATGCAAAGACCAAAAAGACAGCAAAGGATTAGATCATAAGTGATTATCAAATGAAACATTAGATTTGCACATGATTATTGCCCAATTATTTAACTCATTAACTAACTCATCAATTTGATCCAGAGTATATGGGGTAATAATTTTGTTGGGAGAAGTTCCAAACACTCCCTTTTCTGCTTTTATTCCTTTGAGTATTAATTGTCCTACAGCTCAGGATACCTAGTAAAAATAGTGTTAGGAGAATAAGATAAATGTGTCCACAGTAATGGACCTTCTTTTCAAAATACTTCTCTAGGAATATTTTTGTTGGTAGTACAATAAATAATAAAGGCAAACTTATATCAATTCTATCCAAATGCATATTTTCCATATGTGTTTCAATGATTTTTAATGTCATTTTTGCTTCAGTCATTAACATGTGGGGTGAATTTGGGTCTGATGGACCTTTTAGGATATCATATAAAGGTCCCAACTCTCCTGTTGGTATGCCTAGATAAGGCCTTATCCAACTTATGTCTCCTAATAATTTTTGAAAGTCGTTAAGTGATTTGAGTTGATCTACTCATATTTGAATTTTTGGTGGATGGACAATAGTTGAGGATAATAGAACTCCTAAATAATTAATTGGAAAATTTAATTGTACTTTATCTATTGCTATCTCTAGATTGTAATTTTTAATAAGTTTGTAAGTGTGTCATAACATTCTAGCAATGTGTTTTTATCTTTTGTGCTAATAATACATAATCCATATAGTGAAATATTTGTAGTTCAGGATTTTGATTTCTAAGTGGCTGGATTGTTTTGTTAACATAAATTTGACACATAGTTGGGCTGTTAGCCATCCCTTGAGGGAGTACTTTCCATTCATATCTCTGATCAGGACCTTCATGATTCAGTGCAAATGCAAAACGTGGACTATCTTCAGGATTAATTGGAATTGAAAAAAAAAAGCAATCTTTAATATCTATAGCTAAAACATACCATGGTTTTGGCAAAGCAGACAATTGGGGAATCCCCGATTGAGCAGGGCCCATAATAACCATCTCATTATTAATGACTCTTAAATCTTGCAATAATCTCCATTTACCAGATTTCTTTTTCATGACAAAAAATGGGAGTATTATGGGGAGATATGGAAGGTTGTATATGTCCCTCCACTAATTGTTTTTTGACCAGGTCATTGGCTGCTTGTATCTTTTCTTTAGTCAGAGGCCACTGAGGAACCCATACTGGCCTTTCTGATTTCCAAGAAATTTTTATTGTCTCAGTGACCCCTCCTGAAAACCCAATCCATGTCTGTCTGTTCCTTGATCTATTTGTATTGGTCCTGCTATATCTTGTTCTTGTTCTCCTAATATTCTTCCTTTCCTAAAACCTTGTCTAGCCATAATAGTGGGCACATTTTGATTGATGTTATTTGTTAATGTCAAACCTAATTGATCTAGGACATCTTGTCCCCATAAATTTATAGGAAGATTATCCAATACATATGGCTGTATAGTTCCTTCACATCCTTCAGGATCCTTCCAATCTAATGCCATTGCACTTCTATGGGGATTAGTTGCCACTCCTAGGCCTCAGAGCATTTGAGTGGTTTGTTGTAATGGCCATTGTTTCGGCCACTCTTGACAAGAGATGATGCTAAAGTCTGCACCTGTGTCCAGTAGCCCATTAAATTCATGTCCTTGAATATTTAGTTTTAGCATTGGGCAAGAATCTAAATTTAAAGACAGCATAGCCCAATCTACACCTGTGGAGCCTAATCCCCTGGAACCTCTTTCTATAGTACTACTGGAAAATTTATCATGCATGCTGGGTATTATTAATAATTGTGCTATTCTATCTCCTGGTGAAATTACTGTTATACCCCTTGGAGAACTAGCTATAATATTTATTTTACCTTCATAATCCAAATCAATTACCCCAGGACTTATAAGTTCTTTTAGAGTAGAAGAACTGTGTCCCCATAGTATTCCTAGTATTCCTAGGGGAAGTGGTCCTTTTACCCCTGTGGGAATGATTTGAACTCCCATCTCTGGAGTTAGTACTGCTCTGGTGGAGGAGCAGATTCCAAACCTCTGCTCCTTCTGGTTTGTCTAGTGACGGATTTAATGGATAGTGTGTCCTGAGCACTACCCTGATAGGGTAGGGTTAGGGGGTTAGGGTAATGGTGCGTTTTTGTTTTTTTTTTTTTTTTAGGGCTAGGGCTAGTGTTAGGGTTAGTTTTATGCTTAGCCATAGTGTTCACCTAGTGGTAGAGTGAGGTTTAGGCTTAAGTTTAGGGTTAGATTTAGAGTTTATAACCATAATTTAGAGTTATGGTTAGATCTAGGGTTAGGGCTAAGGTTAGGGCTAGTGCTAGGGTTACTGTAATGGACAGGTTTAGAAATAGAAATAGGGATAGGTTAAAAGTGAGTTTTTCTTAGGGCTAGAGTTAGGGATTTGCTTAGGGTTAGGGCAATATTAGGGCTAGATTAGCCCTAGGTTTAGTATTAGGGTTAGGCCCATGGTTAGGGCTAGATTTAGGGTTAGTGTTAGTGTTAGGGTTATGGTTAGTTTTAGGGGAAGGGATGAGGTTATTGCTAGGTTCAGGGCTAGGACGAGGTTAAACTTAGGTATAGGAATAGGGTGAGTGTTCGGGTTAGGATTAAGGCTAGGTTTAGGGCTAGAATGAAGGCTAGGGTTTGTTTTAGTTTTAGAGCTAGGATTAGAGCTAGGGCTAATGTCAGGTCTAGGGTTATGGTTAGGAATAGTGATAACTTTAGGTTTATGGCTAGGTCTAGTGGAAAATTATGTTTAGGGGAAAGGTCAGGTTTAGAGTTAGGTTTATTATTAGGGTCAGAGTCCACTTTAGGGTTTGGTTTAGGATAAGGTTTAGGGTTATGGCTCAAATTAGCATTAGGGTTAGGGTTAAAGTAATGGAAAGTGTTAGGTTTAGAGTTCAGGTTAGGTTTAGAGTAATAGATAGGATTAGTGTTAGCAATAGGATTAGAGTTAGGCCTAGGGTTAGCATTTGGGTTAGGTTTATATTTAGGGTAAAGGATAGGGTTAGTGCTAGTGTTAGGGCTTGTGTTAATGTTAGGATTTTGGCTAGGTTTAGAGATAGGCCTAGGGTTAGTGTTAGTGTTAGGTTTAGCAGAAGTGTTAGGGTTTGAGCTAGGGTTAGTGATAGGGTGAATGTTAGGTTTAGAGTCAGGGCTACAGTTAGGGTTACGTTTAGGGTTATAGCTTGGGTTAGCATTAGGGCTAGGGTTATGTTTAAGGTGATGGATAGAGTTTGTGCTAGCATTTGTGCTATGGTTACAGTTAGGATTAGGGCTAGGTTTAGGGTTAGGTTGAGGGTTAGGGCTATTTTTATGTTTAGGGTAAAGATTAGAGTTTGAGTAGGGTTAGGGCCAGGGTCAGTGTTAGGGTTAAGGTTAGTGCTAGGGATAGGGTTAGGGTTTTGCTTAGGCCTAGGTTTAGGGCTAGGATTAGGGCTAGGTTGTGTGTGAGGTTTAAGGCTAGTGTTAGGTGTATGAGTAATGTGAGAGCTAGGGTTATGGTTATGGGTAGATTTAGGATTTGTCTAGTGTTAGGGTTAGTTTTTCAGTTAGAATAAAGTTTAGAGCTAGGATTTGTGTTAGGGTAAGTGTCTAGGGTTAAGCTAGGGTTACAGTTAGGGATAGATTTAGGGTTATGTTTATGGTTAGGTCTAGTGTAATTGTTAGATTTAGGGTAAGGGTGAAGTTTAGAGCTAGATGTATTATTAAGGACAGGGTATGGCTTACAGTTTAGTTTAGGTCAAGGTTTAGGGCTTTAGTTAGTGTTAGGGTTAGTGTTAGGGTTAGGGTAATGAATAGGCTTAGGATTAGGGTACTGGTTAGTTTTAGGGTTATGGATAGTTTTAGAGACTGTGATAGTGTTAGGGTTAAGCCTAGGGTTAGAATTAGGTTAGGATTATAAAGGATTATGTAGGGTAATGGATAGGATTAGAGCTAGGGTTAGGGCTAGGGTTATGGTTAGGGTTAGGGCTAAGGTTAGGGTAGTGTATAGAATTAGAGCTATAATTAGGGCTATGGTTAAGGATAGGATTAGGGCAAGGGTTAAGTTAAGGTTTGGGTTAGGGCTACGGTTAGTTTAGGGTTACACTTAGGGCTAGGTTTTGTGTTATTTTAGTCTTAGGGTTAGGGACATGGGTAGTTAAGAGCTATGGTTATAATTAGGGCTTGTTTTAGGGTTAGGGTTATGGCTAGGTGTAGTGTTAAGATTAGGTTTTGAGTTAGGGTGAGCTTTGGAGCTAGGTTTATGTTAGGGTCAGTTCAGTGTTGATGTTAGAGTGAGTGTTAGGGTTGATGCCAAAATTAGAACTAGGGAAAGGTCTAGAAGCAGGGATAGTGTTTGGGTTCTGTTAAGGGTGATTGTTAGGGCTAGGGCAAGGTTGGGTTGTTCAGGTCTGGGGCTAGAGTTATGGCTAGGTATAGAATTAGGCTTAGGTCTAGGACTAGTGTTAGATTTAGGTTTAGGTATAGGATTACTGGTAGGGCTAATGTTAAGGTTCAGGTTCGGGTTAGGGTCAGGTTTAGACCTACATTTAGTGTTAGGGTCAGTATAAGTTTCAGGGTTAGGATTAGGGTTTGGGTAATGGTTAGGCCTAGAATGAGGGCTGGGTTAGGACTAGTAATAGGGTTAGGATTTGGGTTAGTCTATGGATTAGGGTTAGGACTAGGGTTAGCATTATGTTTATGGTTTGGCTTAAGGTAACAAATAGGATAAGAGCTAGGGTTAGGGAAGTGTTAGGGACTGGCCTATGGCTATGGTTAGTGTTAGGGTTAAAGCTAGGGTTAGCACTCGGATTAGGGCCAGGTTTTGGGTTAGGTTAGGGTTAGTGTTAGGGCTACAGCTAATGTACGAAGTAGGGTTATGATTAGGGCTAGTTTTGGGGTTAGTGTTATGGCTATGTCAAGTATTAGGGTTAGGGTTAGTGTTAGCATGATGTTTAGAGCTAGAGTTAGTGTTAGGGTCAGGGTCAGTGTTTAGGTTAGAGTTAGCATTAGGGTTAAGGCCAGAATTACCATTAAGGTTAGTTCTAGGGGTAGGGTTAGTGTTTGGGTTAGGCTAAGGTTTAATATTAGGGCTAGACTTAGGATTTTGTTTATATCTAGGGCTATAGATATGGCTAGATTTAGGATTAAGTTTAGGTCTAGGGCTAGAGTTAGGATTAGGTTTAGGAATAGGTTCATTTCTAGTGCTAGTGTTAGGGTTCAGTTTAGGGTTAAGGTCAGGTTTAGACCTACAGTTACCATTAGAATAAGTGTCAGGTTTGAGTTATGGTTAGAGCAAGAATGAGGGCTAGGGTTAGGAGTAGTAATAGGATTAGGGTTAGCATTAGGGTTAGGGTTGGCTTAGGGTAAGGGATAGAGTTAGACCTAGGGTTATGGCTACATTTAGGGTAGGGTTAGGGCTAGTGTTAGGATTAGGTTTAGTGTTAAAGCTAGGTTTAGGTTTCAGATTAGGGCTAAATTTTGGTTAGAATTAAGGCTAGGTTTAGAGTTACAGCCAATGTTTGCAGTAGAGTTACAATTTGGGTTAGTTATATGATTGCAGTTATGACGAGGTCTAGTGTTAGGGTTAGGTTTAACATGAGGTTGATGTTTAGAGTTAGGGTTAGTATTAGGGTCAAAATTAAAGTTGGGGTAGTTTTAGGGTTAGGGTTTGGACTCGAATGAGGGCTAGGGTTAGGGCTAAGTGTAGAGTTAGGTTTTGGTTTCAGTTAAGCTTTAAAGTTAGGGCTTTGGCTCGGTTTTGTTTTAGGGCTAGGGCTATTGTTAGGGCTAGTTTTAAGACTAACATTAGGTTTAGGACTAGTGTAGTAATCCTAACTCTAAATCTAACTCTAAACCTAAGACTACCACTAGAAATAAACCTATTCCTAAACCTAACCCTAACACTAGTTTTAGGTTTAGAGTTAAAGTTAGGATTAGATCTAGGGTAAGGTCAGGGGTAAGGATATGGCTAGCATTAGTTCTAGGTTTATAGCTAGGATTAGGGTTATGATAAAAATAGCGTTAAAAACTAGGGATAGGGCTAGGGCAAGATTAAAGTTAGTCTTAGGGCTAGGCTTAGGGTTTGGTTAGGTACAGGGCTTAAGTAGGGCTAGGAATAGGGCTAGGTTATGTTTATGTTTAGGCCTAGGGTTAGTTTTGGGCTTAGGGTTAGATTTAGTGTAAATAATGGGGTTAGAGCTAGGTTTAGGGCTAGGGCAAAGGTTAGGGTTTTGTTTAGGTTAGGGTTTAGGGTTAGGGCTCAAATTAGCATTAGGGTTTGGGTTAGGGTAATGATAGGGTTAGGTTTAGGGTTCAGGTTAGGTTTAGTATAATGGATAGGATTACGGTTAGGCATAGGGTTAGATTTAGGCCTAGAGTTAGCATTAGAATTAGGGCTATGTTTAGGGTAATTTATAGAGTTAGAGCTAAGTTTAGGGCTAGGGTTATGGATAGGATTAGGGCTAGGGTTAGGTTTAGCATTAGGGTTAGGGTTAGGGCTATGGTTTGTGTTAAGTTTAGGGCTAGGATTACAGCTAGGGCAAATGTCAGGTCTATGGTTATGTTAGGAATAGTTTTAGGGTTCGGTTTATGGCTAGGTCTAGTATAAGGGTTAGTTTTAGGGGTAGGGTCAGGGTTAGAGCTAGGAATATTATTACGGGAAGGGTCAGAGTTAGGGTTTGACTTAGGTTAAGTTTAGGATTAGGGATCAAATTAGTATTAGGGTTAGGGTTAGGGTAGTGATAGGGTTAGGTTTAGGGTTCAGGTTAGGTTTAGGTTATTGAATAAGGTTAGCAATAAGGTTAGTATTAGTCCTAGGGTTACCATTAGTGTTATGGTTAGGGTTTGGGTTATGGATAGGGTTAGTTAGTGATAAGGCTAGGGTTATGGTTAGCATTCTGGCTAGGGTTAGGGCAAAGTTTAGGGGTAGGTTTTGGGTTAGGGTTAGGTTTAAAACTAGGGTTAAGTCTCAAATAAGAGCTAGGTTTGGTTAGGACTTGGGTTAAGGCTATGGCTAATATATGAACTAGTGTTACAATTTGTGCCAGTTTTAGGGATAGGGTTAGGGTTAGGGTGATGTTTAGAGCAAGAGTTATATTGAGGGTCAGTGTTAGAGTCAGTTTTAGTGTTACATTTAGGACTCAAATTAGGGCTAAAGTTAGTGCTAGGTGTAAGGTTAAGTTTTGGTTTAGGTCAAGGTTTATGGTTAGGGCTATGGCTCAGTTTTGTTTTAGGGCTAGGGCTAGGGTTAAGGCTAGATTTTGGATTAGCATCAGGGTTAGAGCTAGTGTTAGAGTGAAGTTTAGGCTTAGGCTTAGGTTTAGATATAGAGTTTGGGTTGATCTAGGGTTAGGGCTTGTGCTAGGGTTAGGGCTAGTGTTAGCATTATGGTAAGGAATGTGGTTAGAACTAAGGATTCGTCTAGGGTGAGAATTAGAGTTATTCTTAGGAGTAGGCTTAGAGTGAGGGTTAGGGTTAGGGCTAAATTAGGGCTAGGATTAGGACTAGGTTTAGTGTTAGGGTTAAACCTATAGCATGGGCTAGGGTTAAGGTTAGCACTGGGGTTAGGGTTAAGTTTAGAGGAATGGGTGGGGTTATAGCTAGATTTAGGGCTAGGGTGAGGGTTAGAATTATGATTAGGCCTAGGGTTATGGTTCCGTTTAGGATTAAGGCTAGGATTAGGGCTAGCATGAGGGGTAGGTATTCTGACAGGGTTAGGGCTATGACTCGGGCTAGAGATAATATCAGGTCTAGGGTTATGGTTAAGGATAGTTGTAGGGTTAGGTTATGGCTAGGTGTAGTGTAAGGGTTAGGTTTATGTTCAAGGTCAGCTGTAGAGCTAGAATTATTATTAGTGCCATGGTCAGGGTCAGGGTTAGCATTTGGTTTACGTTAAGGTTAAGGGGTTAGGGATTGAATTAGCATTAGTGTTAGGTTTAGAGTTAAGGTAACGGAAATGTTTACTTTAGGTTTTAGTTAAGGTAATGGATAGGTTAGGTTAAAGTGATTGTGTAAGGGTTAGCAATAGGGTTAGGGTTATGTTTAGTGTAATGGATAGTTTTAGAGCTAGGTTTAGGGCTAGGTTATGGTTGGGATTAAGTCTAGGATTAGGGTAAGTTTAGGGGTAGGGATAGGGTTTTGTTTAGGGTAAGAGTTAGGGTTAGGGTAATTGTTAGTTTAGGGTTAAGATTATGGTTAGTTTAGGATAAGGGTTAGTGTTTGAGGTAGGGTTAGAGCTAGTGCGAGGGTTAGGTTTAGGTTTACTTCTAAATTCAAGATTATGGTTAGACTTAGGTTTAGTGTTAGGGATAGGGTTTTAATTAGGGTTAGGATTCAGATTAGGATAATGCATATGGTTAGAGCTAAAGTTTGGGCTAGGGTTAGGGTTAGGATTAGGGCTAGGGTTAGGATTATGATTTAGGATAGGGCTAGGGTTATGTTTAGTGTAAGGGTTAGGCTTTGAGCTAGGGTTAGGTCTAAGGAGAGGGTTAGGGTTAGAGTTAGGGTTTGGGTTAGGGCTGGGCTTAGGTTTATGCTTATAGCTAAGTTTAGGCCTAGGATTAGCTCTATGTTTTTTGTTAGGTTTAGGGCTAGGGTTAGGACTATGGGTAATGTAAAAGCTAGATTTGTGTTTAGGGCTAGCTTTAGGTTTAGTGTTATGGCTACGTCTAGTGTTAGGTCTAGGTTTTGGGTTAGTGTCAGGTTTAAAGCTAGTTTAAGTGTTAGGATCAGGGTCAGTGTTTCAGATAGGATTAGAGCCAGAATTAGGACTAGGGTTAGGTCTAGGGATAGGGTGTTTGATTTAGGTTAAGGGTTATTGTTATGGCTAGTGGTAGGATTTTGTTTATGTCTAGGGCTAGATTTATAGCTTTATTTATTTTTTTTTACTATTGAAGCACATGCATACCTTTTTATTAATTAGAAGCAAATATCTGATCAAATATTTTTATGAACAGAAAATTTTTGATTCATAAATCAGGATTTAAAAATGCATTTCAAAGAGCTCTGCCTCTAAAAACCAAACACAGTCTATTATTTCTTTTCTTTTTTTTTAAATTTTTTTATTGTTGGCTGTTCAAAACATTACATAATTCTTGATATATCATATTTCACACTTTGATTCAAGTGGGTTATGAGCTCCCATTTTTACCCCAAATACAGATTGCAGAATCACATCAGTTACACATCCATTGATTTACATATTGCCATACTATTGTCTGTTGTGTTCTGCTGCCTTTCCTATCCTCTACTATCCCCCCTCCCCTCCCCTCCCCTCGCCTCTTCTCTCTCTGCCCCCTCTACTGACATTCATTTGTCCCCCTTGTATTATTTTTCCCTTTCCGCTCACTTCCTCTTGTATCTACTTTTGTATAACTCTGAGGGTCTCCTTCCATTTCCATGCAATTTCCCTTCTCTTTCCCTTTCCCTCCCATCTCTCATCCCTATTTAATGTTAATCTTCTTCTCATGCTCTTCGACCCTACTCTGTTCTTAGCTACTCTCCTTATATCAAAGAAGACATTTGGCATTTGTTTTTTAGGGATTGGCTAGCTTCACTTAGCATAATCTGCTCTAATGCCATCCATTTCCCTGTAAATTCTATGATTTTGTCATTTTTTAATGCAGAGTAATACTCCATTGTGTATAAATGCCACATTTTTTTTATCCATTCATCTATTGAAGGGCATCTAGGTTGGTTCCACTTATAGCTATATTTAGGATTAGCTTTGGGTCTAGGTGTATTGTTAGGCTTAGGCATAAGTATAGGGTTACCGTTGGGTCTATTGTTAGGTTTTAGTTTAGGTTTAGGGTCAGGTTTAGACCTAGGGTTACTTTTATTGTCAGATGAGTGCCAGGGTTAGGTTTAGAGGTAGAATGAGGGCTATGGTTAAGACTAGTAATATGGTTAGAGTTGAAATTAGGCTAAGGATTAGGGTTAGGACTAGGGTTAGCATTTGGTTTAGGGTTTGGCTTAGGGTAAGGGATAGGTTTAGAGCTAGGGTTAGGGCTAGGGTTAGGTTTAGGTTTAGGGCTAGTGTTAGGGTTAAGATTAGGGTTAAAGCTAGATTTAGGGCTTGGATCCAGGGTAGGATTTGTGTTAGGGTTAATGCTAGGGTAAGGACAATGACTAATGTATGCACTAGGGTTACATTAAGGCTAGTTTTAGGGTTACGGTTAAGGCTAAGACTATTGTTAGGGTTAATTTAAGTTAGGGTGATGATTAGACCTAGGATTAGTGTTAGAGTCAGTGTCAGGGTCAGAGTAATTTTTAGAGTTAGGCTTAGGGTTAGGTGTAAGGTTTGGGTTTTGTTTAGGTCAAGAGTTTGGGTTAGGGATATGGCTTGGTTTTGTTTTATGGCTAGGGCCAGGGCTAGGGCAAGTTTTAGGATTAATATTATGGTTAGGGGTAGTGTTAGGGTTTGGTTTGGCTTATGATTACAGTTAAATTTAGAGTTAGGTTTAGATTTAGAGTTAGGTTTAAATTTAGAGTTAGGATAGAGCTAAGGATAGAACTAGGGCTAGGGCTAGAGCAAGAGTTATAGTTAGTCTTAGGGCTAGAGTTAGGGTTAGGATAGGATTAAATTAGGGCTAGGATTAGTGCCAGGCTTAGTGTTAGTATTAGGCCTAGGGTTATGTCCAGAGTTAGGGTTAGGTTTAGGGTTATGGTTAGGTTAGTGGTAAGGGATGGGATTATAGGTATGTTTAGGGCTAAGGTGAGGGTTAGAATTAGGGTTAGGGCTCAAGTTATGGTTCGGGTTATGATTAAGGCTAGGTTTAGGGCTAGGATTATGGTTAGGGCTAATTTCAGGTCTAGGGTTATGGTTAAAGATACTTTAAGTTTAGGTTCATGGCACGCCTTGTGTAAGCATTAGATTTAGGGTTAGGTTCAGGTTTAGAGATAAGGGTATTATTAGGGTCATGGTCACGATTAGTGTTTTGGATAGGTTAAGATTTAAAGTTAGAACTCGAATTAGCATTAATATTAGGATCAGCATAATGATAGGGTTAGGTTTAGGTTTCAGGTTAGATTTAGGGTAATGGATAGGGTGAAGATTAGGGATAGGGTTAAGTTTAGGCTTAGGGTTAGCATTAGGGTTAGGGTAATAGGGTTACAGCTAGGGTTACAGCTAGGGTTATGGTTACAATTAGTGATAGGGTTAGAGTTAGGTTTAGGGTTAAAGCTAGGGTTAGGGCTCATAATATGGCTAGGATTTGGGTTAAGTTAGGGCTAGGGTTAAGGTTACGGCTGATGTAAGTACTAGGGTTATGATTAGGGCTAATTTTAGTGTTAGGGGTTAGGACTAGGTATAGTGTTGGGTTTAGGTTTAGGGTTAGGGTGATATTTAGATCTAGGGTTAGTGTTAAGGTCAGAGTCAGGGTGAGGATTAGTTTTAGGGGTCGGCTTAAGACTCGAATTATTGCTAGGGTTAGGGCTAGGTGTAGGATTAGGGCTTGGTTTATGTTAAAGATTAGTGATAGGTCTATGGCTCAGTTTTGTTTTATTGCTAGGGCTAGGGTTAGGGCTAGTTTTAGGATTAGCCTTAGGGTTAGGGGTAGGGTTAGGTTTAGGCTTAGGCTTATTGTTAGGGTTAGATTTAGAGTTAGGGTTAGATCTAGGGTTATGGCTAGGGATATGATTAGGGTTAGGGTTAGGGTTAGACCTAGGGTTCAGGCTAGGATTAGGCTTCCAGTAATGTATAGGTTTAGAACTAGAGTTAGGGCAAGGGTGAGAGTTAGAGTTAGTCTTTGGATAGGGTTAGGTTTAGGGTAGGCATAGGGCTAAGTTAGGGCTAAGATTAGGGCTATGGATAGTGTTAGGGTTATGCCTATGGTTAGGGTTAAGGTTATAATTAAGGCTATGTTTAGGGCTAGGATAAGGACTAGGGTTTGTGCTAGGGTTAGGGCTAGAATTATGGCTAGGGATAATCAGGTCTAGGGTTATGGTTAGGGATAGTTTTAGGGTTAGGTTTATGTCTAAGTCTAGTGTAAGGGCTAGGAATAGGGTAATAGTCAGGTTTAGAGCTAGGGCAATTATTAATGTCAGGGTCAGTTTTGGGTTTTGGTTTAGGTTTGAGTCTAGGGTTAGGGCTTGAATTAGCATTAGGGTTAGCATTAGGGTAATGATAAGGTTAGGTTTAGGGTTCAGGTTAGGTTTAGGGTAATTGACAGTTTGGGGGTTAGTGATAAGGTTTGGGTTAGGCCTAGGGTTAGCATTAGCATAGGGTAATGTTTAGGGTAATGGATATAGTTAGAGTTAAGTTTAGGGCTAGGGTTATGGTTAGGGTTAGGTCTTGAGTTAGGGTTAGAGTGAGGGTTAGAACTAGGATTAGGTTTAGTGTAAGGGTTAGTTTCTGAGGTATTGTTAGGGCTAGGCTGGGAGTTAGCTTCAAGGATAGGTCTAGGAATAGGATTTCCATAGGTTTTGGGTTAGAGTTAGGGTTAGAGTTAGACCTAGGAATAGTAGTAGGGTCGGTATAAGGGTCAGGGTAAGGGTTAGAATTTGGGACAGTGTTAGAGCTAGAAAGAGAACTAGGGTTGGGGCTATTAATAGAGTTAGGGTTTTGGTTAACCTAAGGATTAGGGATAGGTCAAGTGTTACCCTTAGGTTTATGGTTTTGCTTAGGGTAAGTGATTGGTTTAGAGCTAGGGTTAGGGCTATGGTTAGGGTTGGAGTTAGGGTTAAATCTCGGTTTAGGGCTCGGATTAGGGCTAGTTTTTGTGTCAGTGTTAGGGATAGAATTAGGGCCATGGCTAATGTAAGAACAAGGGTTAAATTTAGGTTAGTTTTAGTGTTATGGTTAGGTTAGTGTTAGGTTAGGTTTAAGTTTAGGGTGATATTTGTATCTAGGGTTTGTGTTAGGATAAGAGTCAGGACAGATATCATTTTAGGGTTAGGGATAGGACTCAAATTATTGTTAGGGTTATTCTTAGCATGCGGTTTAAGGTGAGGGCGGTTTTTAGAGCTAGGTTGAGTGTTAGGATATGAGTCAGGGTCAGTGTTAGTTTTAAAGTTAGTGTTAGAAGTTGAATTAGAGCTAGGTATAGGTCTAGGTTTAGTGTTAGGGTTTGGTTTAAGTTAATGTTTAGGGTTAGGGCTGTTGCTTGGTTTTGTTTTAGTCCTAGGGTTAGGTTTAGGGATAGTGTAAGTGTTAAGCTTAGGCTTATGGTTAGGGTTAGATTTGGAGTTAGGGTTAGATCTAGGGTTAGGGATGGGACTAAGGATATAGGAAGGGTTAGGGCTATGGATAGGGTTATGGTAAGGGACAGGGTTATGGTAAGGGGTAGGGTTAGAACTAGGGCAAGTGTTAGAGTGAGTCTCAGGGCTAGGGTTAGCGTTAGGGTTAGACATAGGGCTAAATTAGTTCTAGGATTAGGGCTAGGTTTATTTTTTGGCTGAAGCCTAGAGTTAGGGTTAAAGTTAGGGTTAAGTTTAAGGTAAGATATGACATTATAGCTAGATATAGAGGTAGGTTGAGGGTTATAATTAGGGTTAGGGTTATGATTAAAGGTAGGTTTAGGGCTAGGATGAGTGTTAGGGTCTGTTTTAGGTTTATGACTAGGATTAGGGCTAGGGCTAATTTCAGGTCCAGAGTTATGGTTAAAGATAGTTTTAGGGTTAGGATTGTGGCTACATCTAGGGTAAGCGTTAGGTGTAGGGTTATGTTCAAGTTTAGAGCTAGGGGTTTTATTAGGGTCAAGGTCTGTGTTAGGGTTTGGGATAGGTTAAGGTTTAAAGTTAGGGAATAAATAAGTGTTAGTGTTAGGGTTAGGATAGTTATAGGTTTAGGTTTAGATACAGGTTAGGTTCAGGGTGATAGATTGGGTTAAGATTAGGGTTCATGCCTAGGGTTAGCATTAGGGTTATGATTTTGGTTATGGTAATGGATAGAGTTAGAGATCATTTTAGGGCTAGGTTTATGGTTATGAATAGGGCTAGAGTTAAAGCTAGGATTAGGGCTAGGTTTTGGGTTAAGTTAGGGATAGTGTTAGGGTTAGTTCTAACAAGTATTAGGGTGATATTTAGGGCTAGTTTTAGGGTTTTATGGCTAGAGATAGTGTTAGGGTTAGGTTTAGGGCTAGGGTGATGTTTAGAGCTAATAGTGTTAGGGTCAGTGTCATGTTCAGGGTTATTTTAAGTGTTTGGCTTACAACTCATATTAGGGCTAGGGTTAGGGCTAGGTTTAAGGTTAGGGTTTGGTTTAGGTTAAGAGTTAGTGTTATAGCTGTAGCTCTGTTTGGTTTTAGAGCTAAGGATACGGTTAGGGCTAGTTTTAGGATTAGTGTTATGGTTTGGGCTAGTGTTAGGTTTTGGCTTAGTCTTCGGATTATGGCTCGATTTAGAGTTAGGTTTTATCTAAGGTAGTACGAGGGCAAAGGATAGGGCGAAGGTTAGGGCTAGGGTTAGGGTTACAGTAAGGGATAGGGTTAGAGCGAGTGAAAGGTCTAATGTGAGAGTTAGAGTTAGTCTTAGGACTAGTGTTAGGGATAGGGCTAAATTAGGGCTAAGATTAGGGCTAGGGTTAGTGTCAGGGTTAGGCCTAGAGTTTGGGTTAGGATTGCAATTAAGGCTATGTTTAGGGCTAGGATAAGGGCTAGGGTTTGTGTTAGAGTTAGGGCTAGAATTATGGCAAGGGATAATGTCAGGTCTAGGGTTACAGTTAGGGATAGTTTTAGGGAATGGTTTATGGCTAGGTCTATTATAAGGGTGAGGTATAGGGTAAGAGTCAGGTTAAGAGCTAGGGAAATTATTAGAAACCGGGCCAGTGTTAGGGCTTGGTTTAGGTTTGAGTTTAGGGTTATGGCTCAAATTGTAGTTAGGGTTAGGGTTAGGGTAAAGATAGGGTTATGTTTAGGGTTCAGGTTAGGTTTAGGGTAATTGATAGTTTGGGGACAGTGATAGGGTTAGGGTTAGTCTCAGGGTTAGCACTAGGATAAGGGTTATGTTTAGGGTAATGGATACCATTAGAGTTAAGGTTAGGGCTAGGGTTATGGGTTAGGATTAGGTCTTGAGTTAGGTTAGGGTGAGGGTTAGGATTAAGGCTAGGTTTACGGCTCAAATGAGGGTTTGTGTTAGGGCTAGGGCTAGGATTAAGACTAGGGCTGATATCAGGTCTAGCATTACAGTTAAGGGTAGTTGTAGGGTTTGTTTTTTAATTGGTCTACTGTATGGGTGAGGTTTGGGGTAAAGGTCAGGTTTAGAGCTAGGTGTATTTTTATGGTCAGGGTCAGGATTAGGGAATGGTTTTGGTTAAGGTTTAGGGTTAAGGCTCAAATTAGCATTAGGTTTAGAGTAATGGATATGGTTAGGTTTAGGGTTCAGGTTAGGTTTAGGGTTTTCAATAGCCTTAGGGATAGCTATACAGTTAGGTTTAGTTCTATTGCTAGCATTTGGGTTAGGCTTAAGTTTAGGGTAAAAGATAGGATTACAGCTAGGGTTAGGGCTATGTTTATGATTAGGATTAGGTCTAGTGTTAGGGTTAGGGTTAGGGTTATGTTTAGGCCTAGGGTTAGGGTAAGGTTTAGGGTAAGTGTTATGGTTGGAGCTAGATTTAGGGCTAGGGCAAGGGTTAGGGTTAGAGCAGGTTTGGGGTAAATGTTAGGGTTAGGGCTACGTTTAGCATTAGGTTTAGGGTTAGAGTTATGGTAATGGATAGAGTTAGAGCTAGAGTTTGGGCAATGGTTACAGTTAAATTTAGGGTTAAAGTTAGGTTTAGGGATAGGGCTATGTTAATATTTAGTGTTAGGATTAGGGCTCAGTTTAGAGGTAGTGTTAGGGTTAGAGTTACTTTAATCAAACTTCTTTGACACAATCCAGGATTCATCTTTAACTAACCTTACTCTGTTTCTCAAGTTGGGGCCTTTTGGTTCAACGGTTTGGTGTCCGGAACAGTTAATATTTTCATTTTACTTCATTTTGACCTATACGAGTAAATGTAAATGGACATGGAAATCAAACAGGGTTTATGCTAGCTGCTTGAAACTTCACACACACCCTCAATTCTTTGTGGGGACACTCTGCTATGTTCCTTGTGAGTGTAGGCCTAAGGTGAAGCATGCAAAAACAACTTTATCCGAGAGCCCTTTAAGAAAAATCAGGGAATATGCATGCACTGAAATTCCTCCCGTAATTATTTCATCAGATTTGTTTGAAACTGAGTAGGATTCATTATTTAGCATGCCCCACAAAGCTGTCCAAGTGTGGGACTTCTAGGATCAATAGTTCTCTAATCAGGGTAGGGTTAATGTTAGGTTTAGGTTTAGGGCTAGGGTTAGATGTAGTGTTAGGGTGAGAGTAAGTTTTGTACAAATTTCTTTGATACTTGGAAGGAGTCATCTTTTACCTAGTCTTAATATGCTCCTCAGGTTTGGGATTTCTCATTTCAATGGTTCGCTAACAGGGACACTCTGTATTTTAAGGTTTCATTTTATTTTGACCTATATAGGTAAATGAAAATGGAGGTTGAAATCAAACCAGGTTGGTGCTAGCTGCTTGAAACTTCAAACACTGAATCAGTTATCTGTGGGAACTTTCTGGTTTGTTCCTTGTGAAAGTAGCCTTAAGATGAAGATGGCAAAAACAACTTTATCCGAGAGCCCTTTAGCAGAAAACAGAGAAATATGCATGAACTGAAATACCACCTCAATTATTTGGTCATATTTCTTTGATACTGCATAAGATTCATCTGATAGCTTAGCCCACTAGGCTCCCCAAGTTTGGGACTTCTAGGATCAACAGTTTTACAAACAAGTTAGGGTTTGCATTAAGGATAGTGTTAAGGCTAGTGTTAGAGCTAGTGTTAGGATTAGAGTTAGTTTTGTTCAAATTTTTTTGATACTGGGCAGGATTAATTTTTCTCCTATCCTTAATACACTCCAAATGTTTGAGCCTCCTAGGCTCAATGGTTTACTATAAGTAACAGTTTGTATTTTAAAGTTTCAGTTCATTTTGTCCTATACAGATAAATGGAAATGGAGCTGGAAATCAAACAGCATTGGTGCTAGGTGCTTGAAACTTCACACTCCATCAATTCTCTTTGAGAAATCTCTGTTTTTTTTCTTGTGACAGTAGGCCTAAGCTAAAGCATAAAAAACAACTTTATCCAAGAGTCCATTAGGAGATAACAGAGAAATATGCATGTACTGATATACTCCATCAACTTTTTGGACAGATTTCTTTGATACTGTGCAGCATTCATCCCTTAGCTTCCCCACTAGGCTGCCCAAGTTTGGAAATTCTATGGTCAAAGGTTTCATAAAAAAGTTAGGGTTAGGGGAAGAGCTAGGATTAGAGCTAGTGTTAGGGTTAGAGTTAGTTTTATTCAAAATTCTGTGATACTTGGTAGGATTTATTTTTAGCTATATTTACTCTGTTCCCCAGGATTAGGCCTTCTCCGTTCACAGGCTTGTTGTCAGGAACATTTTGTATTTTAAGATTTCACTTCATTTTGACCTATATAGGAAAGTTAATGTAGTTGAAAATCAAACAGGGTTTGTGCTAGCTGTTTGAAACTTCACACACTGCATCAGTTCTCTCTAGGGACTCTGGTATGTTCCTTGTAAAAGTAGGCCTAAGCTTAAGCATGCAAAAACAACTGAATCTGAGAGCCCTTTAGGAGAAAACAGGAAAATATGGATGTACCAAAATACCTCCCATAATTATTTGGTCAGATTTGTTTGATGTTATGTAGGATTTATCACTTAGCTTGTCCCACAAGGCTCCACAAGGTCGGGAATTCTAGGATCAATGGTTCTCAAATCAAGTTAGGGTTTATGTTAGGTTTAGGGTTATGGCTAAGGATAGGGTAAGAAATAATGTTAGGGTGAGAGTTAGTTTTGTTCATATTTCTTTGATACTGGGTAGGAGTCATCTTTTATCTAGCCTTAGTATGCTCCCAAGGTATGTTCTTTTCAATTCAATGGTTCACTATCAAGAACACTTTGTATTTTAATGTTTCAATTCATTTTGACACCTATGGGTAAATGGAAATGGAGGTGGAAATCAAACAGGCAGCCCTTCCCCTAAACCTAACCCTAAACCTAACCATAAAAATAGCCCTAATCCTAGGCCTAAGACTAACACTAATCCTAGACCTATTCCTAGCCCTAATTTAGCCTTAACCCTAACCCAAACTCTAGCCCTAAGACTAACACTAACTCTAGCCCTATTCCTAGTTCTAACACTATCCTTTACCATAACCTAAACACTAGCCCTAATCTTAGCTGTAAAACTATCCATAGCCTAACTCTAGAATTAACCATAACTCTAAAACTACTCCTAAGACTAAACTCACCCTATCAGTAACAATAACACTAACATTAATCATAAAACTACCCTTAACTTTAGCTTTAGTCCTAAAACAAAACCGAGACATAGGACTAACCCTAACCCTTAACCTAAACCAGATCCTAACCCTACATCTAGCCCTAAGCCTACCCCTAATTTGAGTCTTATCCCTAACCATAAAATGAATCATGATCCTGACTCTGACCCTAACACTAAACCTTGTTAAAAACATCACCCTAAACCTAAACATAATCCTAAAACGAGACTCAGTCCTAAATGTAACCCTAAAACTAGCCCTAAT
>NW_026007858.1:0-3886 GCF_001458135.2 Marmota marmota marmota
GGTACAAAGACCTATCCACAGGTGTGGCTGTATGCTGAACCGGTAGTCAATAACTGGTAAGATCCAATTGCAATGGTACCAAACTAAGACAGGAGGCTGACGCCTTGAGGTCAGCTCATCCGATTACGGGTAAGGACCATATGTACTATTGGACAACCTAAGGCAGGCACAGTCCCTAAGCCACATGCTTGTTGTTTAAACAGAGAGGGGGAGATGTTGAGAGCCACAGTAGAAGGGGCCCCAGCAAACTTCCAGCTGCCAGCAAACTTCCAGCTGCCAGCTGATGATTGGCTCACAGCGGCCCCAGGAACTTCTAGCTGATTGGCTCCTCTGCGGTGATGCTCATTGGGCTGTTTCCCCACCCTTTCAGACTACGGAGCTGCTCATTGGAGGACTTTTTTTGGCTCCGCCCATGCGACCCAGCCAATGGGCCTCAAGAGCAGGAGGAGTGGGGGAGGTTGAGAGGCTTGTGAGAAGCCGGTGGTGGCGGTTGGGCTCTGAGGGTTTTTCCTGAGGAGCTGTGTGGTGCAGTGTGTAATTCTAAAAATAAAGTTCGTTTCTTTTGACAAGTGGCTCCTGAATTGTGCCCAGCCAGACTGCGGCAGTAAACCCAGGATGCAAGGCAAGAACTCTACCAACTAAGCTGCATCCCCTGTCCCTGAATAGGGAATTTCTTGGGGCTTACTGTACTGGGGTCATTTGACCCATTAGGGTGGTGGGGGATTCAGATGCCAGTCAGGTGCAAATTCCTTTTGTGTTCTTTTTTGTGTTCTGGGGTTTTCCCTTCTTGCCTTCCCTCTGGCTGAGGCCTGGGCTTTTAAATGACAAAAGCTTCAATTTTACCCCTGTCCAGGCAGGTGGGGGACCAGCTACTGATGGGGGAAATGTCTTTGGACCTATTTTTCATATCCTTCAGAGACCCCTGAGATTAAGATACACTCATAACATGAAATGTTTGCTAACAAAAGTTCCAGGAATTGACCAGAAGCAAGGCAGAAGTGAGGCCCTATGGGCTACAATTGGCAAGGCCGTGGGGCAGGGCTAGGCAATTCGTTCTGGGACGACATCATAATGCCATATGCCCTAAGATACTGAACATGGAGTCACAGGACTTGTTTGCCCTGCTGGATTTCAGTCTTACTTTGGTTCTGTCCCTTCTTTCTCTAACCCTATACCTCATTTGTGGAAAGGAAATATTTATTTCATGCCATTATATACTGGATGTATGTAACTTGTTTTTTTGTTTTGTTTTTTCACTTTTACAGAGGCTCACACTGAAAGTTTGCCTTGAGTCTCAGATGAGATTTTAGCTTTGGACTTTGGGGCAATGCTAGATCTATGAAGACCATAGGAACTCTTGAAAATGGACTAAATACCTTTTACAAAATGAGATGAACATGAGCTTTTGAGGGCCAGAGAAAGAATGTTATTTTTTTTTATATGAGATGTCCCACAAAAGCTCATGTATGAGATAATGCAAGAATGTTTGAAGAAGAAAGGTTATCAACTAATCAATGGATTAATCCACTGATATGGATTAACTGGGTGGTATTTCCAGGCAAGTAGGGTGTGGCTGGAGGAGGTATATCACTAGTGGAATGCCATTGGGGTTTCTATTTTATCTCTGTTAAGCAGAGCTCAGAGCTCTCTCTGCTCCCTTGTTTCTGTGTCCTGAGCTGTCTTCTTCTACCATGCCATCCCCCTTGATGGACTTCCTCTCCTGGAGCCCAGAGCTATGGAGTTGGCCATCTATGGACTAAGACCTTTGAAACCGTGAGTCCCAAATAAACTTTTCCTCCTCTACAAAAAATAAAAGTAAAAATACAAAGGTCTGAAGATATAGCTCAGTGGTAAGTTATTCCTGGATTCAATTCACAGTACCAAACAAATAAATAAATCCTTCCCACGGGAACTTTCTTTTTAAAAGTGTGTGTGTATATGTTTACTTTGTATAGTTAATCATTTTAATTTATAGGCCAGGGCTGGGGATGTGGCTCAAGCGGTAGCGCGCTCACCTGGCATGCGTGCGGCCCGGGTTTGATCCTCAGCACCACATACAAAGATTGTGTCCGCCGAAAACTAAAAAATAAATAAATATTAAAAAAAAAAATATATATATATATATATAAAATAATAAAATAAATAAATTTATAGGCCAAAAGGGAATGAACTTCAAACAGGGAGTAATATGTACATAGGGTATGCATGTAGATAAGGAAATAAAATTGAGCATTATTTAAAATTAGACTTTAATGTTATTAGTGATTCTCCCCATGTAAATTGCTTAAAATCATTACAAACGTCTGAAAGAAAATTATAAACCAAGCATGGTGGCTATCGCCTGTAATCTCAGCAACTCAGGAGGCTAAGGCAAGAGTATTGAAAGTTCGAGGCCAGCCTCAGCAATTTAGCAAGGCTCTAAGCAATTTAGTGAGATCCTGTCTCAAAATTTTAAAAAAGGAAGAAAGAAAATTATGGTCTAGATTGTGCTGCCAGTTTCCATGATGTTTTCCAGTTATTTTGCCCTTGGGTAATCCCTTTTCACACTGTATCAGGGCTGACTAATAGAATGGAACTAAGTGGCAGGATGTGACTTCATAATAGGCATTATTCCTTCTTCCTTGTCTCTTGAAATATACTCTCCAGGGTAAGCAGCTTCCATGCCACAAGGATATGTGAGCAGCCTTCTAGAGAGACCTCCATGGGTAGGAACTGAGTTCTACCAACAACCCACACTGACCTATCAGTCATGTCTGGGAGCCATCTGGAAGCAGATCCACCATTCCCAGTTAAGCCTTCAAAGAACTACAGCTTCTTAAGGGACCCCAAGCCAGAACTGCCTAGAAAAGTCACCTGAATTCCTGACTCACAGGAATTGTGAGAGATAATATAATTATTGTTTATTTTAAGCCACTAAGTTTTGAGTAATTTGTTATGCAATAATTAAAAAATAATGTTTATATATATATATATATTTATTTATTTTAAATCTTTATTTTATTTATTTATGTGGTGCTGAGGATCCAACCCAGGGCCTCACATGTGCTAGGCGAGCGCTCTACTGCTGAGCCACAATCCCAGTCCCATATATTTAAAAAATATTTTTAATTGTAGATGGACACAATATCTTTATTTATTTATTTTTTATGTGGTGCTAAGGATTGAACCCAGTGCCTCACACTTGCAAGGCAAGTGCTGTGCTACTGAGCTACACTCCCAGCCCTTGCTTATATGTTTTGAAGTTAATATTTATTAAAAAACTGCATTAAGATTTTTGCTCAAAATTAATCGGTGAGATGTTTTCCTTGCCAACCTACCCAAATTAGTCCATCATATCATTATATTCCTTTGCTTTGACTTTTCTTTTTTTCATTCATACCTGACAGTTTATTATGTGTGTGTGTGCAAGTGTGTGTGTGTTCACTGAAATTGGAGCCCCATTTTATGAGGACAAGGACTTCATTTTGTTCACTACTGCCTCTGAGGCCTAGAATGCTTAGAATGCTGCCTGGTATATAATAGAAAGTTAATAATTGTTGAAATAATGAATAAATGAATTGAATCTCTTAAAAAAATCATTAATATATATATTTGCCTTAATAGTGAATTTAGATTTTTAGTTGAGGGAAGAAGAAATCAAGAGATTGTGAGCCATGTGTGAATTTGTATAAATTATTATCTTTTCTTTATTTTTTTAATATTTATTTTTTAGTCATAGGTGGACACAATATCTTTATTTTATTTTTTATGTGGTGCTGAAGATTGAACCCAGTGCCTCACATATGCTAGGCGAGTATTCTACCTCTGAGCCACAATCCCAGCCCACTTTTCTTTTTTCTTTTTCCAGCCCACTTTTCTTTATTAAAAAAAAAAAAAAAAAAAAAAA
>NW_026007859.1:0-3886 GCF_001458135.2 Marmota marmota marmota
TTTTTAATTTGCCATCAGTCTTACAGAGCTGTAATAATTTCCTCTTGGCTGTGTTTATAATTCTTTTTTATTTATTTTTGGATTCAGTAAAGTATTGTTTGATGAGGAATTTTGCATTCATGATCATGAGAGTCTTTCATAGTTTTCTATTTAATACTTTTCTTTATCTATTTAATTTTAATAATATGTTAAAATATGCCATATAAAGAATTAGAAGGTGGGTTGGGGTTGTGGCTCAGTGGTCGAGAACTTGCCTAGCATGTGCAAGGTCCTGGGTTCAATCCTCAGCCCCACATAAATAAATGGGATAAAGCTATTGTGTTCAACTGCAAGTAAAAAAATAAATATAAAAAGAAAGAATTAGGAAGTTTTAACTCAACTTCTGTTGTCTGGAAATAACAGTAGAAAATTGGTGGCAGGTCTTAAGTGTCTCCTGGAAGCCTGTTTGAAATGTCAAAGCCTTGACTTTCTTTTTTCTGGGGGTGGGTAGTAATTATATATTTTTTAAAATTTTGAGAAAAGTGTTTTAGTCTTTCTCAGTTAAATGTATAATAAATGATATTTGTCTGTAGGATAGATGGATGAAGTACCCTTTGCCACTTAGATTTCAGTTTGCCTGGACCATCATTGTGATCTGTCTCCAAGACACCTGCTGTCACTCATAATTTGTCCATGCAACGAATGACAGCCCACTAAAGGCTTTCTCTCAGGCTCCTATTAACCTCTGTTGATGCTGTCCTGCTTCAAATGTCATGTGTCTTATGTCCTTGAGCATGGTTCTTTGTGAGTGGCAGTGTCGTGTTCTGGTAAGTGGTCCTTTGGGCTATTCCACGCTGTGCAGAAATCATAGCCTGCTTAGAGACCCACATGGTGTGGCCTGTTTCACAAGCAGTCAGCGTGGGATAGTTCAGGATTCTGGGCTTCAACCCTCTGCTTTAATACACCCTGGAAGTGCTTGTGCCTGAGGTTTCCTTGCACCAGCTGTGCTGCAGGAACGAGGAATCTCTTTCATGACAGACCACCATTGTACCTGTGGCCTATCTTGATCAAAGTGTCCTTGAGCAGAACGGTGGTATGTGTCTCATGACTCTACATGATCTGAGTGAGACTTCTGCCGTTCAGAAGAGTTTGAGAATCATTGAACATTCATGGTTGCCATGAGGTTTGGGAAAGGATTTTCTGCTGTCTGTTATGAAAACTATTTTTCAAACCGATGTAATTTTGTAAGGCTGTTGTTTGGACAAGGTAACATCTTGGGGTCATTGAGTTCTTTCTGAGGCACATGCCATCTTTCCACACACCCCATTCTGCTTTGACATTAACCACCAGAAATTATTATATTGTTGTGTTTATTAATCATTGTGGTTGACTACTAATTGGGTAAATTTGTTCTGGAGTAAAGCACCTGCAAACTTCTAGTTGTCCTCAGTGTAATCACCCAAGTTGAGCTCAGTCCCCAGTGAACACATTGTGACAACCGGTGTGGAAGATTGTCTAACTGTTGTCTATGATGGATACTCTTTAGTGACTCCATACTCTGAGGGTGTGGGTTGGGGTTGATTCTAGGCATTTCTTTAAGGATGGAACAATTGACTTTCAGAAGGAAACAGGAGATCAGTAAATACCATGTTGTCTATATTAACTGTGTAGGCCCAGTGAGCCACTGTGGTTGGCAGGATCACTCAAATGCTGAGTTTTGTGATCCCAGCAATTTCCTACTCAGGCAGCTTTCTTTTCTAAGGGTAAGTAATAAGGAGGGTGCTAATATTAGCTCTCTACTGCACAGGATGTTGGTAAGAAGGTGATAGAGATGTAATCAACAAATAAGAGAAAGGTGACCCGGGAGCCCCTCTTACTTCCTGTGAACTCACCAAAGGAAGGGTGTACAACACTCTACTATTTACCTTGTGTGGGCCCAAATCTGGTGTTGGAGTGGCTGTGAAGAATTCAATGCACTGGAGATTTCAATGACCAAATTGTGGAATTAATCGAGAGGCCAGGGAATCATGTGAACATCATGCATGTTGAGTATAGATTTCTCATGCTGTCAAATCTCTCCTGGCCTCTACTACACATTTGTGGGATATTTTAGATCTCAGTGACCTTTGAGGATGTGGCTGTGAACTTCATGCAGGAGGAGTGGGATTTGCTGGATGCTTCCCAGAAGAACCTTTACAGAGATGTGATGCTGGAAGTCCTCAGACACCTGGAATCTATAGGTAATAATTTGTGCATTTACTTAATTAGAGAATTTGTGTTTATTTTATTTATTTTTTTATTTATGTAGAGCATGAAAAGACAATCAGTTGGTGAATTATTGTAGCATAAAATGCACCATGAATTTGGAAAACATTTCTAGCTCCTAGAAATTTATAATGTTTTGGTTTGGCATTTTAGGAAACAAATGTGATGAGAAGAACATTGAAAATCAGATCAAAAATTTTGTGAGAAATCTAAGGTAATTGTACTGACAAGAGGAATCCTTGAGGGAATCTGGGGATGTCATATAATTTTTAAAACCAATGCAAGAAATTTGCACAACTTTAAATGTATTTATTCTTATAAGATTTTTTTACCAGAAATATATACTTCACTGGGACTGGGGTTGTGGCTCAGTGGTAGAGAGCTTGCCTTGCATGCTTGAGGCACTGGGTTCTCTTCTCAGCACCACATTTAAATTAATAAAGTCTACTGTCAATAAAAAAAAATAATAATATAATAATAAATAATAAAAATAATAATAATAATAAAGTCTACTGTCAACTGAAATAAATTTGTGTATATATATATATATATATAAAGATATTAAGTCTATTCAAATTGCTTGACATGCAAAAAGTATTATGAAATTGTGTATGTGAATATAACTATTTGGATAATGACCATAGGCAAGCTGTGTTGCAAAGCATTGTTTCCTCTCAATCTCTTTATTTTCTGGCAATTTGACCAAGTTTGAAAATCCTAGGCTTTACCTCATGTTGGAAGTAACGTTAACCTAGGATCTTAAATAAATACAACATCATGAATTAATCAAGTATTAATAATGTGCTAGTCATGAGATACCAATTCTTAAGCAAAGAAAAATTTTAATAGAGTAAATTCATGTGACTGCATTATGTGTGCCAAAGACTTCATATGCCCTTCATTCCTTCATAGGCACATCACATCTCACTATGGACCCGAGTGCTACAAGAATGAAGAATGTGAAGAGAAGCCATGTGAATTGAAATTATACAGGAAATCTATGGTTTCTCTCGAAAGTGTTCACACACAAATGTTAACACAAACTGGAGATGGACCCTATGAAAGTACAGTATGTGGGAAAGTCATCAGTTGTTCCAATGACATTGAAAGGAATGAAGATTCTCATACTGGGTGGCAACCTGATGAATGTCAACAACGTGATGAAGCCTCATCTTCTCCCACAGATGTTCAAAGACACACAAGAACACATAGGGGAGTTAAAGCTTTTCAATGTGAGGTATGTGGGAAAGCCTTTCATTCCCCCACTTTATTTAGAAAACATGAAAGAACTCATTCTGGAGAGAAATCCCGTGAGTGTAAAGAAGGTGGTAAAACCTTGGTTTCACCCACAAGTCTTCACAGTCACGTGATCATGCACACTGGGAAAGTACTTTTTAAATGCAACGTATGTGGGAAAGACTTTGCTTACCGAAGTTTATTTAGAATACATCAGAGAAAACATACTAGAGAGAAACCCTGTGAAAGTCAACAATGTGGAAAAGCCTACACTACTTCATCTTTCCTTCAGATACATGAACAAATCCATACTGGCAAGAGGACCAATGAATGCCAACAATGTGGAAAAGTCTTCACTACTTCTTTATCCCTTGACAGACATGAACGAACGCATACCGGAGAGAAG
>NW_026007860.1:0-3886 GCF_001458135.2 Marmota marmota marmota
GACAGAGCAGATTGGGAACTGAAAGAGAATAGTTGACCAGGACTTCCATTTTCATCTTCTCCTGTGGATTGTGGGGATGAAATACATAGGTAGAACTGAGAGGCCTGAGGATGTCCAATATGGACATGAAATAGTTTATATCAAAGGTCCCAGAGATACAAGGTGCCTCTCTCACCCCTCTACTTAGGGACTCAATCCTCATCACCATCTGCCTATTAGCTCTCATTTCAGAAAAATAGTATTCCTACTATTCCCTGCCATCCCTATATCTTTGACCCAATCCACATCTTATTTCCTTCTCCTTGTTTTTCTATGCAATTCTGATCTAAATTTCATGAAAAAATAATCTACATGTCCTATCTCTTAAGCATTCCTTTTCTCCCTTTTAACTCTTACTCTGAGTCCTGCTGTACCATTTGACTCAATTTTTTTTTTTGCTAATATCATCAGTCATCTCCAGTTGACATAACTAATCAATATTTTCTCATTTGTACCTTTGTGCTCTGCTCAGAACTCTATCATTACCTATTTCTTGAACCTTGAGTATTTTGGTTTCATGAACCATATTCTCTACTTTTACCTCCCATTTCTTTATTTCCTTTACTAAATTCTCTGAGGGTGTTAGTTCTCCCCATTTTTTAAAATCAACTTTATTTTAAAAGCAAGTACATAGTTTCCATATAACTCCTGTGCTCCTACTCAAAGAGCCTTCCCCACCATGGTCATCCTGCGTTTGTTACAGTGGCATACTTGTTACATTCAGCAATCCACACTGACACCTCATTGTTCCCTAAATTGCATAGTTTCCATTAAGGATCGATCTTGGTGTTAGGTATTGTATGAGTCTTGACAAATGTATAATGACATGTATCCACCATTGTATTATGATAGTGAATAATTTCACCACCTTAAAAATCCTCTGTAGGTTTCCTATTTTCCCTGTCTCCCCAACCACTAATCTTTTTACTTTCTCCATAATTTTGCTTTTTTTTTTTCAGAATATTATGCAGTTAGAATAGAACAGTATGGAGCCCTTTCACATTGGTGTCTTTCACTTAGTAGTATGCATCTAAGCTTCCTCCATGTCTTTTCATGGCTTCCTAACTTGTTTTTAGTGCTTAATAATATTCTGTTATCTAGAATTCAATTCATTTGTTTTCATCAGAACATCTTGATTGCTTCCAAGTTTGGGAAGTTATGAATAAAGATGCTATAAACGTGTATAGTTAGGGTTTTATGTGGATAGGTTTTCAATTCACTGGATTAAATACCAGAGAACATGAGTGATGAACCACATGGGAAAGGTGAATGGTCCACAGGAGGCCAGTCATTAGTATTCTGCTTTGTAAATAGGTAACTTAAGGTCAAAAAAGTTAAATGACTTACCCAAGGATTACACAGTAATAAGTGATAGAGCAGGTCTAAACTTTGGGATTTCTCCCTACTGGTCCAAGACTTTTTACTATCTTATGTGGCTTCCTCATTACATAACAGAGAAAAAGTTTGGATTTCTTACCCAGGGGTCTAAGTCTAAAATTATCACACAGCTCAAAAAGACTGCAGTAACGTTGTACCTAGAACTTGGTGGGGGGAAAGTACAAGCTAGAAAAGTATAATATTTTAAGACCTTTAAGAATGATGAGGGTATTAAAGTTTCTAAAAAACACAACATAAAAACAAATCAGTAAAATAAACATATGTGTCCAACTAGAACTAAAAAATAAATATATATTGTTTTAAATACAAAGTGAATAAAGAACTCCTTCAACTCAACAACAATAAAACTTGATTAAAAATGGGCAAAGGATTTCTCCAAAGAAGTTGCACAAATGATCAATAAGCCAAGATGTACAGCATCACTTATCATTAGGGAAATGAAAATCTAACTACAATAGGAACCACCTCACACCCATTAGGATTGGCTACTATTAAAAAATAATGATAATAACAAGTGTTGACAATGGAATGGAAAAATAGGAACCTTCTTGTGTTGTTGTTGCGGTAATGTAAAATAGTACAGCCACTATGGAAAACAGTATGGCAGTTGCTGAAAAACCTTAATAAACAATTCCACTTTGGGGTTTAAGTACCCAAAAGAATTGATAACAAAAGCCAAACAGGTATTTGGACAACCATGCTCATAGCATTATTGGCAGGAGCCAAAAGGTGTAGGCATTTTAAGTGTCCATCAAAGGTTGAATGAATAAACAAAATTTGACATACACACAAAGAGTAGAATAGTATTCATTCTTAAAAAGGAAGGGAATTCTGATACAACATTTATGAAATTTAAGGATATGATGCTATGTGAACTAAGGACAAATACTGTATAATTCTACTTAACTTAGTTAATCTGTCCCAGAGTAGTCAGAATCATAGAGACAGAAAATTAGATTGGTGGTGGTCATGGAATGAATAGTGGAATGGGGAGATGATTATGGAAATTGAGTTTTGGTTTTGTAAGATAAAAAGTTCTGAATATTGGACACACAACTGCATGACTGTAATTAACCCACTGAACTGTACACTTAAAAACGGTTGTGATGGTGAACGTTATGTGTATTCTACCATTATTTTTTTTTAAAAATGAGTAAATATTTTGACCAAGCCCCAGATTTTTATAAGGCTAAGCTAATTATTTATGTGTTATTATATTCAAGTAAAGTACACAGGTGTTAAAAACAATTTTTTTTCAATACTCAATTTTTGATGAGTTCAGTCAGTCACTCTACTAACTAATATGATTTAGTAAACTATAGACATGTAGGCTTAGGCTTATACAGTGATTAATTTTTATTTGACACTTTTGGAAAGTTCCTCCATTGCCGCAGTCTGGCTGGGCACAATTCAGGAGCCACTTGTCAAAAGAAACAAACTTTATTTTTAGAACACACACGCCACACCACACAGCTCTTCAGGAAAACCCTCAGAGCCCAACTGCTGCCACCAGCTTCCCACAAGCCTCTCAACCTCCCCCACACCTCCTGCTCTTGAGGCCCATTGGCTGGGTCGCATGGGAGGAGCCAAAAAAAAGTCCCCCAATGAGCAGCTCCCTGGTCTGAAAGGGTGGGGAAACAACCCAATGAGCATCAATGCAGAGGAGCCAATCAGTTGGCAGCTAGAAGTTTGCTGGGGCCACTGTGAGCCCATCATCAGCTGGCAGCTGGAAGTTTGCTGGGGCCCCTTCTGCTGGGGCCACTGTGAGCCAATCATCAGCTGGCAGCTGGTGCTGGCAGCTGGAAGTTTGCTGGGGCCCCTTCGGCTGTGGCTCTCAACACTCCATCATAGTATAACATTTAACTCTGAGGCATTGCCAAGTTGTTTGCACTAGAAAAGGCAAATTGCATGGAAATGGAAGGAGACCCTCATTGTTATACAAAATTACATATAAGAGGTTGTGAGGGGAATGGGGAAAAAAAACAAGGAGAGAAATGAATTACAGTCGATGGGGTAGAGAGGGAAGATGGGAGGGGAAGGGAGGGGGATAGTTGGGGATAGGAAAGGTAGCAGAATACAACAGTTACTAATATGGCATTATGTAAAAATGTGGATGTGTAACCGAAGTGATTCTGCAATCTGTATTTTGGGTAAAAATGGGAGTTCATAACCCACTTGAATCTAATGTATGAAATATGATATGTCAAGAGCTTTGTAATGTTTTGAACAACCAATAAAAAAAAGAAAATTAAAAAAAATAATCTAATAGATTTAAGCAGTATTTTTTTCTCTATTTTATATACTTTATTTCTATTGGAATACAGGATTCTAAAGACTACATGTAACTAGTTTTAATTAGTATTTTTCAGAAGTTATTTGCATGTGAAAATCTTAAAATCAATTAAATAATCCTCTAGCAAAAAAAAAAAAAAAAAAAAAGGCTGCACTA
>NW_026007861.1:0-3886 GCF_001458135.2 Marmota marmota marmota
GAAAACCAAACAGAATATACTCCCTTGTTTAAGTGAGAAGATCTGCCTTTTTCTAAACAAGAAAGCAGCAGAGAAGGGAGGAAGGAAAAACAAACAAAAAGTAGAAAATATAAAAAATATTCTGCAAGATAATGAGAATTTAAGCTGTGGAAGATACAGCTATTTTTTAAAAAAATGATTCATGACTAGTACAGAAGTTTCACAGAGTGTGGTTAATATACTCAAAATTCATAAAAACAGACTTCAAAATAAGAGATAAGCATGACAAAAATAATAACAGAAAACTGAAATTTAAAAGGTGCTAAACTGAAGACAGGCATAAATAAATAGAAAACTGAAAGAGAACAAGCAAGATTGTACCATAAGTATAAATGCAATACTGTGAGGAAAAAAGTATTATTTGCCATAAAGAGCAGAATAAACACTGGTGTATATTGAATTGTACATAAGATATTGCAGACGTTCTTCCAGGACATGGAGGGACACAAAGGAAATAGTAAGAGAGGTTATACATATGGAAGACAAAGTTTGAACATCAAAAATGTGGGTAACTAATATTCAATAAGAAGAAATGAAAACATAAATGAGAATAAAGGTATAATCAACATAAAATTTCTCAAGTTCATAGACCTAAAAAAAAATAATAATCAAAATAACAACCTAGCAAAACTAACAAAAAGAGACACCTAGGTAAACATATTCTTGTATAAGCATAGAACTTTTAAGATAAAAGCTACCAGCCTTTCAATTCGCCCCACCCCCCACCAGGTTTTCTCTCCCAAACTCACCTGTTACCATCATCTGGTCCCTCAGTTACCTCTGTTGGCTTCTTTTTCATCCACCAACAAGAAACATGAAGGCAGAGGTTGAAGGGAGAGGAAGCAGGAAGTGGACTAGCAGGAGGAGAAGCAGAAAACCTCACTCACAATGACTGTAGAATTTAACAGTTCTCCCTCCCAGGACCCCTCTATCTTAGCTCGCAAATGAATCTGCGGAGCCTCGACACCAAAGCTGGCCCTTATGCGATGACGTCAGGCGCACAGCATGTTCTGCAGCACCACTTCCGCTTCCGGCCTCTGAATTGCCGAGCCCTAGTCATCCTTCCGCTCTACCCTTGGCCAGGTGATGTAAGATCCCAGCAAGGACGGTGCAGACCAGGAATTCAGAAGGACTGAAAAGTTTTAGCGACTGTGAAGTTTGAAGACCTAAGATCCTTACTCAGCGCCCCAGCCTTTAAAATTGGAAAGGTAACTGGTAAATTCGAGTTTCCAGTCATGTAGACAAAAAGTAAGGATAAAGGAACAAAGAGTACCCGGGCCTTACTCTTACAAACCTGAACATCAGAAAACAAATCAGTTACAGTTCATGTGAAAGGAAAAGAAAGAATTGTGATATGAACATGACCAGAAACTATATTACATCTATTTATTTATTTTTCTTTGGAGAAAAATATTTAACCATATCTTCTGTAACTTAGGAATAAATTTAGACAAAAGAACTCAAGAATGAGGCAATTGTATTTAAAGGCTGGGATAAACCTTGGCACTAATTAAACACAAAGGTATGACTAAAGAATTTTTATAATAATAGATGAAATCAAAATTAAGTATCAAGAATAATCCTGGATGATATACAGTAATCCAAGATGTATATCATAAATGACGTTACTATTGGTAATATGGTTCTGGTCAAGTTATTTTTTTCAAAGTGTATATGGGAAGTTGGAGGCATGGATGTAGTGAGAGTAAAAGCATACTTTTTCCTAAGTTTGTATGGGTGGGGAGTAAATTATTTCTTTTGTTTCAATGGTGTATTAAGAAAATTTATAATTCTAAATATATGAAAATATATACTGTTAAGCACTTTGTATATTTATATAACTTATTAAGGAAATTAAAAAAATAGCAAATGAGGCACATTTAGAAAACACCTGATTGTAGAGGAATGGAAGAGTAAAAACCAAAAGCATAATAAAAAATTATGACATGTCACCATGTAGAGGTTAAAAGCTCATATTATTTAAAACAATGAAAGCACAAAATTCGTGTGTTTTTAAATGAGAAATAACTCTTAAATTATTTCATTAAACTATTAAAAAATTAGACAAAGATTTATCAGACAATACCAACAAAAAAGAACGCCAGAGCTGCCACATGCATGAAAATTTAAATAAATTCCCAAAAGCAATAAGTGGACAGAGGTGTTTACTTTATTTTGATGAAAATATAACAGATATGAACCTTCATACACCAAATATAGAATTTAAGTATTCCCAGTGAATGATTTTAAACATGCAAGTAAAATTCAACAGAGCTATAATAGTAGGGGATTTTTTTAACCTATATTTATTTATTTATTTATTTATTTAAATGTCATGCTGAGGATCCAACCCAGTGCCTCAAAGGTGCAAGGAAAGTGCTCTACTGCTGAGCCACAACCACAGCCACATAGCAGGAGATTTTTAAAGAAATCTTTTAGTTTTTGACAGGTCATTTAGAGGAAAAGAATAGATTAAAATTAATAATAAATGTAGTTATAAATGTTTTGAGTATGCCTGGCATTGGGTCAGGCTCTAATGATTCAATAGTAAAAAGTATAAATATAGCACTTGTACTTTAGAGCTTAGTGTATATAGAAAAATTAGTCACAAAGATGCACATGTATTAAGGATGGGTATAAAGACTCTACATGTATGTATTTATATCCTCTGGAGAACATACTGCCTTTTAAGTATGGATTGAAAATTACTTAGAATGAAGGTAAGTGAGAAAAATAAGAAGTTTTCAGTTATTTATATAGATAGGACTTTTTCGACTTAACATTCTAAAATTAGAAATTTATTACAAAAAATATAGAAATTAAGCTTTATTGAATTGGAAAAAATCAACTCTCCTAAATGACTAAAATAAAATATTATAATTGCAACTTCATATTATTTAGGAATTAAGCACAATGAGAGCTTTATATGATTATGCATGATAATTTATAATACATGGTCAAATCTATACTCAGAGAAAATTCTGTATTCTAAAATTCTTATTAAAAATAAGTGAGCTAATCGTTTTGTTCTACATATAGAATAAGATCAAGAAAATGCTCCAGAGAATTTAAAATTAAAACAGAAAATAGGCTGGGAGAGGTGGCATATACTTTTGTAATTCTAGCTGTCTATAAGTTTGAAGCAGGAAGATTACACTTTTGAGGCCAGCCTCAACAACTTAATGAGACCCTGTTCCCAAATAAAAAATAAAAAGGGCTGGGGGCATAGCTCAGTGGTAGAGTGCCTGGTGTTCAGTCCTTGTACAACAAAAAATAAAACCTAAAATACCGAATTAGAAAACAAAAAGTAGAATAGCTATACATAATAGCACAAACTATAAAATACATACGTGAATTTGAAAGGCATATAAGAAAACAAAAAATATATGTATGTATGTGTGTATAAAACATATGTATGTATAAAAATTATGTATGCATAAAAACATACTCAAATACCTGGTAAAAATTATATTACAAATATATCAAGAAAAAACTTCTTATATGTTATTTAGAAATAAATATTAAAAGCAATACACATTATCTCTATGAATAAAACTACAAAAAAAACCCCAAACTGTAAATCATGATTTGTATAAACAGATAAATTCCTGGAAGGGAAAACTCAATATTGGAAAGGTATCATTTCTCCCTATGTTATTCTATACTATTAAGGAAATAAAAAGCATCAGCAGGATTCTTCGGGGGGTAGTAACTATTGGCAAGGTTATTTAAAAGTTCACCTAAGAACAAATCAATGTAAAAATAACTAAAATATCATTTTAATTTTGTTGTGATTACAGGTTCCAGTGCCCTTGGACAAGGATGCAGCAATGCACCTAGTTAAACC
>NW_026007862.1:0-3885 GCF_001458135.2 Marmota marmota marmota
AAAGAGACCAAACTTAAGAGTCATTAGGATACAGGAAGGTATAGAGCTCCAAACCAAAGCAATGAGCAATCTATTCAATGAAATAATACAAGAAAACTTCCCAGACTTGAAGAATGAGACAGAATCCCAAATCCTAGAAGCCTACAGGACGCCGAATGTGCAAAATCATAAGAGATCCACACCTAGACACTGAAAGAAAATGGGTTTTAATTTCATCTTCCATCCTGAAGCTTAATTTCGCTGGATACACAATTCTTGGTTGGAACCCATTTTCTTTCAGTGTTTGAAATATGTTATTCCAGGATCTTGTAGCTTTCAGAGTCTGTGTTGAAAGATCAGCTGTTATCCTGATTGGCTTGCCCCTAAATGTAATCTGCTTCCTTTCTCTTGTAGATTTTAAAATTCTCTCCTTATTCTGTATGTTGGGCATCTTCATTATAATGCGTCTCTCTCATGTTTCTGCCCTTACACCCATAGCTGAGAACATATCCAAAAATGTACCTTAACTTTCTGATCCTCATCCTCATCCTCACCCCAAGGGTAATGCCTTCACCATTGTATGTCTGGAGATTCAAGGTGAAAGAAACATACACACAAAAAACACCCGGACCACCCGCTTGGCCACCACTTCTGACTGTCCCCTAACAGGGTGCTCCTCAGCCATCTATATTGTTCTCTCTTCCTCTTCCTCTGAGCTCATTAAGCAAGCCAGCTGCCCTTACTTATGTTTGGGCTGCCCCTATTGGTCATGCAGAATTCATGATGCATATTCAGGGCAATTAAATGTAGGAAGATTTAAACTTGAGTCTGCCTCCCACCAATACAAGCTGACCATCCCAGACCCTGGGAACCCACGCCAGGCAGCAGGAGTAAAAGCTTCCTTTTATTGCAGTGGGTATGCCTCCACTCCCTGTGGTTCTTTATCCATTACCCAGAATATGTTTCTATAGGGCTCCCAGTCTCTCTTGTCTCAACGAGCAGAACAACGGCTGCTTGCATCCCTAGAAAGCCAACACACTTCTGACTCTCAGGCTTCACCGATCTATACCTGGTTACAGATCATGACTGACACATTGTCCTACCTAAACCAAACTTTCCCCGCTGCAAGTCCAGCAAATTGCTTTCTGTGCGCTTCCCTATCACGGCTCTTACTTGCCGCAGTTCCAATAAAAGTTTCCAGTGCGGATGTTTCCAGCTTGCCCAACTCATCCTACAAAAAGGATCCTATTAAACCCCTGCAGAATGTTCCTTTATGGGAACCCGAGGAAAATAACCACACCATAATTCCTCGGGTTTACCTTCTGGGATCCACAACTCCCAATTCCCTTCTGGCAGGTTTTTGCCACCATAACTTAACCATCAACCATACCACTTATTCCCCTCCAGGTCTCTTCTTCTGGTGCAATGGCACTCTCACGCCATTATACTCTCCAACATGTCTAGTCCGTGTTTATTAGTCACCATAGTTCCACAACTCACTCTCTATAGCAACTCTGAAGTAAAATCTATCCTTAACCCTCTAAAATGTGGAAAATGAGCTGCATTCCTTCTGTTAGTGATAGGCATTTCATTAATGGCCTCAGTGGCAAGTTCAGGGTTATTGGGAAGAGCCTTAAGTCATTCCCTATGGGCTGTCAAGGACATTAATTCAAAACTTAAAGGAGCACTTTTCTCCACAGCAGAATCTCTAACATCCTTACAAAAACAGGTCACCTCATTGGCACAAGTCACCCTTCAGAATCGCAGGGCCCTAGATTTACTCACCGCCGAAAAGGGCGGAACCTGTCTTTTCCTTAGGGAAGAATGCTGTTATAATATCAACGAATCGGGTCTTGTAGAAGACAATGTTGTTAAGCTCACATGGCAGCCACCTTAAGGACCCCAACAAGTCAAAACCTTTTCTCTTCCTTAATGTCCACTCCCCTTCTGGCATGGGTATGACCTATCCCTGGACCACTATGTGTAATCTTTTTAATGTGTCTATTTTTACCATGTATTATAAAGTTTATTCAAACTCAAGTAGGGAAAATCTCTAACCAAACTTTTAACCAGCTTCTACTTAGAAATTATCAGCTATTGGCCACAGATGAATCAACCGCCTTCTCCAGAGAACATCCCTCTCAATGCTGAAAAACCCTTCAAAGACTCCTGGGATACCTTCTTGAGAGCGATATCTGATGATGCCTGGCTTATACCTGCCATAGAGACTTACCGACTGGACTGAAGTGATAATGACCTTTGGCTACAGGGAACACTTTGTGATGTCACATCTGACCTTATACCAATCTTTGCAGCTCTCTTGTGGGGACTCCTAACTTCCCTCCTTCAGATCCCTTCCCTGGCGACGCCCCCACTCAGCAGGAAGTAGCCAGAACGAATCGACATCCCTTTCCATATAAACAAAAAAGGGGGAATGTTGGGAGTCTCCCTGAGAACTCCCTGGGCCTTTCAAACATGGCAGCAGGCAAATTGCCAGTGGGCGGCTAGAACTCCCTGGGCCTTTCAGATAAGGAGCCCCTAATGCAACATGGCGTCAGGCAAGTTGCCAGTGGGCGGATAACAAGTTGTTTTGAAAACCTTCTAATTGGCCCTCCTGTCTTCCGTACACGTGGACAGTTCGTGCCCCCTATGAATCTTATGCAGGGCGGACGTGCATCAGGTGATGACCTGACCTTTACTGTGATTGGCCCAGGGAGCTTCCTGGTTTAAGATAACTGACTCTCACTTTCTATATAAGCTAGCACCAGCTTGCAGTAAAGTGCTTCATCTTTGTCACTGCTATCCGTGTGTGTGTTTTGATCTCCGACGACAAGCCTTGGCCTTTCAATCCCCAAGAATTCAACATACTGGCCTGAGGAAGCTGCAAAATGACCTCTTCAATTGGTCAGAGTGGAAAATTAGAAGTTTATTAAAGGACACAGAAAAGACTTCTCCCGGAGGAAGAAGGGGACCCACGAGGTGGAATCCGTTGAAGGGCGAATGTGTTTCCCTTTTTATAGTTTTTGGAGATGGAATGTAGGTGGGAAGGGTTGGGACACAGGTGGGCCAAAGAAGTAATCTGGGCATTTGGAGTCAAGTTTGCTGTTCATTAACATTTCTTGGGGATGGGCTATCTTCAAATTGTTGGGGCTGTTTCCTGGGCTTCATTAACATTCCAAGAGTTGCTCAGCTTTTCTGGAAATTCATTTTCAACATGGCCTCCATTTTAGATCTCACTCGATATTAGACCCGATTTACCTAACTACACTGACTACCCAATTTTAAATCTGGCTTCATTTTCTTGTAGGAATGCCCAGCCTGGCTCCTGTAGCTCCAGATCCTCATTTTTCACCACCTGGTGGCCATCTCCAGCAAGACTCAGAGGCAGGCATTCAGGCTTTCAATAAATCGGTTCCAGCCAAACCCCTCTCCTGACTCTGCCCACTTCAGGACACTGCAGTAAACTGAGTTGACTTCTCTATTTTCCAGAGTGACACTTTCCTTGCTCACCCTCAGCAGTTAGGAAAAGTCCTCACCACCCTTACCTCCTATCCAATCGCTGGCTGAACCACACTCAGCCTTTCTCCATACAATAAAAAGACAACAGCCAGATTCTTCCTCTAAGAATTTTCTGAAATGCGGAATCCCTTTCCACCCTTGCTCCTCCCAAGAGCCTTAGGTCCTAGAATAAGAGATGGTAGTGCCAGCGTTGAGAAGCAGGGGGTGGGGGGAAGAGAGGTGTGTTTGCGGGGAATGTTAGGTGCCTGGGGACAGACACCCCAGGGGAAGATGTGTCTCTCGGACTCCTGCTCTTATTTCCCACCCTGCACCAGGCTTCCAATCGCCCAAGGCTCTAGATGTTGCACTGACCTCTCTACCTACACTTCGGAAATCCGCCCAGCTACC
>NW_026007863.1:0-3883 GCF_001458135.2 Marmota marmota marmota
CAGCTTTTAGTTTTTCTTTCCCAATTCTAATTATATCAAACCACTGTTCTCTAGCATGCAAAGATTGTACTGAGTGACTGACCAGTAATATTCTAGAGGATTAGTTTTATGTGATGGGTTGCTTTTCTCTTGTGTCTTTTAATATTTTCTTTGACTTTGCTTTAGACGCTTTGATAGTAATGACTCTTGGTCTTCATCTCTTTGGATTTATTTTACTGGGAGTACATTGAGCATCTTGATTTGCAGATATATTTACATATATATTTATTTAAGTATGTATAGTTTTTGTAGGTTTTTTCAGAAAATCTCAAATCTTTCTCTACAATCTGACATCATCTTGTAAGTTTCTAAGAATATTTATTTTTTTCATTTTCTTTTTGTTAGATTTGATAATTTCAATTTAAATGTCTTACAGTTTCTTGATTCTTCTTTTGGTGAGTTTGAATTTGATATTGGACATTTAAGTACATTTTTCAATTCATTTCTGACTTGTGGCTTCATGATTTTTCCATTTCTTTTACTTTACAATTTCTATGTAATTGTTGGTAATTTCACTTTTTCCAGGTATAATTTTTCTGTTTTGCTTTCACTCTTTCTTAGTATTTTCCTTTAGCTTTTTGAATGTATTTAAAGCAATGGATATTAAATCTTTGTCTAGTAAATCTGGAGTTGGTGTCTTTAGTATTTGTAGATTCGTATTGTTCGTTTAACTAGACACTTCCCTGTTTCTTTGTTCATTGTATGATCTTTTATTGACAAGGGGGATTTTTATAAGTCATCAACTATATTCTGCCATTGAAGGCTGATTCTTTGTGTGCTAGAAACATCATTGATATGAAGGCTCACTGAGAGACATCTTTTCTCACCCTGCCATGTGTCTTTCCACAATCCTCCAGGGTCATGTCTTCACTTTCCTGTGATTCTTATCTACTCTTTTTCTTAGTGACTGAATGTTCTTTTATGTTCTTTGGCCTAAAATAACTTGACCCCATATCTGCAGGTCTCTCTTTTTTGATCTTTCATTCCCATGGTGCCTGCCACAGAAATTGGCAATTTCCAACTTTGGAAAACAATTTTGCTGCTATTGTCTGTGAAATATGAGTCAAGTGATACAGAAATAGCTCCTATGATGTCCCACAGATAGAACAGACTGCATCAAATTCTGTCCTTTCCCTCCATCCCAAGGGAGAAAACTGAGAATATGACAACATCCTCTTGTATGTCATGATGTATAAATGTGATAAAGATTTAAAAGAAAAAAAAGAATATGAAAAGACTCTACAAATTTCCCTACTAACTGGATGTGAGTTTTTGATGTTTGGACATCCAGAGGGTTCTTATGGGTCATTGAAGTGTGTCTATAGTTCTTAAGACTCTATCTTAGCCAATGTATAGATTTTCAATATATCCATGGGGATTGATGGTTTGTTACTGCCTAGCCCACGATCATGCTGACTTCCTATAATTTTAACTAAAGGAGAATTTTCCTGGTGTTTGTGTTGCCATAAAATAATACCTAATTTTGTGTAATGTCTAAAGAAAGAAGAAGAGTTGTCTGACCATTTTGATTGCTGGGAAGTGAAAACATCATGGTACCTCCACTGAATATGCAAAAACAATGGAGAATCAAAAAGAGAACTGGCCATGTGAAGAAGGAGCACCGTGTGAGCCAGGAGGCCTAAGGACAGGGAGGAAGTCCTTGGTCACACTTTACAACAACCAGGTCTGAGAGGAATGGATTTAGTCCTATCAGAGCCCCACTAGTCTCTCAGATGGTGCTGCTCCCATGTGGAATCATTCCAGGCCTCACCACCTCAGGACTGTTCTTGTTACATATTTTTTGTTGGTGCATTAGAGTAGTAAATAATTAGACTCATTTTTACATATTCATACTTGTGCAGATATGACAATGTAATTCACCCCCATTGAGCCCCACTTTTCCACTTCCCCTGTCCTCCTCTCTCCACTGGACACTTTCCTATACTCTACTATCTCCCTGTGATTTCCTGAGGTCCAACCCACACATATTTTTGTCCTTTTTAGCTTCCACATCTGAGATAATATATATGACCCTGGACTTTATGAGTTTGGCTTATTTTGCTCAATCTAATTTTCTCAATCTCCATTCATTTTCCAATAGATGACAGAATTTCATGCTTCTTTATGGCTGAGTAAAAAAATGTATATTACCACATACTCTGTATCCATTCATCCAAGGACTGACATCTGGGCTGTTTGCATAGTTTGGCTATTGTGAATTGTGCTGCTATGAACATGGGTATGCATCTATCAGTACAGTATGCTGACTTTAATGATTTTGGGTAAACACCACCCATACTGTTAAATTGGGGACCATTCTCTAGCACATAAAACCTTAAAGGAAATACTCAAAAGACATTCAAAACAGAACATTATTTGTTTTAAATTATAATATGGAAATGAATGAAAAGTAACAGCAAAATAGATGATATTTGATATGCACAAGACAAACCCATCATCTTTCATTAAAAAAATTTAAATTCCACACAAGAGTTTTACTTATGCATTATTGAATATTAAAGAAGGGTCATTGTAGTGTGTAGCAGGTAAAGCAAGTGAATATAAAGAAGTTAACCTGAGACTGTAGTCTGAGCTTTGATTCTGATTCCTTGTTGTTCCCACAACTTCCTGCAACATCTTCTGGATGCAATACCTAAATTTTTTTTTTCTGGAATTCATACATATATGTTTAAAGGAGCTGAAAGTTCAATTGAGATTGTACCCCTCTCAGTATTTGCCATTAGTAATTCCTGGTGATGTCATCCTCAGGATAAAGAGAGAATGCCATTCCAGTCCTGGGACACTGGGCATGTAGAGGGCAGGCACTTTCTTAAAATCCAAGGCACACATTGTATTGGGCTCTGTATTCAACCACCTCTTATTTTTGCAGATTAATCTCCAATATGCTGCGTTGTGTTGTGTTGTGTGTGTGTGTGTTTGTCTGTATATGAGTCATTTGTCTGTATATGGTAGAATGTTCTACTGATGCTCATGAGTTTCTTCCCTGTATAATTTTATATATTGGATGTCATCTGGTCTCATTTGGTTATAAAGGTTGTATAGTCACATTTAATGTGTGAAGAAAGCTTTAAATTTACTGTCATGTGCAAAAACACATCTAGTGCCTGTATTTTGAAGGAAAAGCATTTGATGAAGTTCTATCACTGCTGGAATGGAGCCATGGACATAGGATGTGGGATACTTCTGGCTATCAGTCATCATTTTCAGTTGCTGTTTCTCCTGTTTACATTTGTTGTTTTATTTTTTCCAATAAAAATATAGTTTACAAAATGTCTTTGCCTGAATATTTTTGTAGTATTCTTCTATAAATTTTTATCTCTACTCTTTGGTTGCACGTTTTTTTTTTCATTTATTTTCCATTAGTCCTATAATTTTCCATTAGTCCTTTGTATTTTTGCAAACATAATATTTAATACAATTGCACATTCTTTAAGTGTATAAAATGCTGTCATTTGAAATGTTTGATTTTTTCATATTTATTTCACTATTTGAAAATATAAACATAAATGTCAAGTGAAATATATAGTTAATGATTGGGCCATATGTGAAAATAGAGCCCTGATCACTCGCGCACAGGAAGCCAGCCTGCTGAAGACCAGTCCTGTAGAGGGCAAGACACCCTGTAGGTGTGTGGCACAAAGCACAGGGCATCTCCATCCTCTGCTTGTTGGGACCATGCTTTCTCACAGGAGTGCTCCAGGGGCTCCTATTTTTATTTAGTTTTAATTTTCTGCTCAGGAAGATTATAAGGGAAGACATTAGTTAAAATCACACAGAGCTTCCAGAGTAGAATCTGCATAAAACTATTCAGTGTGATGGTGGC
>NW_026007864.1:0-3883 GCF_001458135.2 Marmota marmota marmota
CCCATGTACCACTGGGTCGCGGGTCTGCCCACCTTGCGGGTGCGAGTGGGGGCTCCGATCCGCCCCCTCTCCAATTGGGGTCACACGGTCACCACGCTGGCGAGCCGCTGGGCCTGCTCAAGGCGCTGGCTGCGGCCAGGCTCCTCCCCTCTGGCTCGAAGACAAATTGAGGAGACTCGGGTGACTGTGCCTCACCCCCCCTACCAGGAGACCAACTGCTTATGTCACCGCTGGTATTGATGAAGTTCTCTCCTCCGCCGCTTTCTGCTGACATCAGATCTCTGCCATGTTGGTATCCTATGCGAATGGCAGCATTTCGTTCCCCTTGCCGGGCAACCAAAGCAATGGGTGAGTCCTGACCGGCCCTCAGCAGGACCCGGACCGAGAAGCAGTTTCCGCGGGCTCCTAGCCCCGGTCCAGGGAAGTTCCGGGAGCTGGAACTCGGCCGCTCCGTGCTCGGTGTAAGCTCCTATAAGTGTAAGCTCCAAGAAGCAGTCCCCGCGGGCTCAGTTCCGGGAGCCGGAATTCGGCTGCTTAGTGCTTGGTGTATGCTCTGATAGGGGCAGTGACCAAGAAGCAGCCTCCGCAGGCTCCGCAGCCCTGGGCCAGGGTGGTTCCGGGATGGTTCCGGGAGCCGGAACTCGGCCGCCCGGAGCTCGGTGTTCTCTCCGATAAGATCAGGTTCTAAGAAGCACCCAGGCGCTGAACCCTAGCAATCTGTCTGCAAGACGCAGGCGAATTGTAGCCTGAAATTACCTGATCTATGGCTGAATGAGCTGCGGTCAGTCGAAAACCCCCCTTTGCCCTTTCTGGGATAGAATATTTCATGGAACTTCCCCTGGTGAGTCCCCTATATAAGAATAAAGAATTCCTGTGGCTCTCTCTTTTTCCATGGACCCTTAAGGTCGGAGAGCCATCACAGATTTTTAAAAGGTCTTTCTGTGTTTTTTTATTTTTTATTTATTTTTTTGTGTGTGTGTGCTTTCTTTGTCATTTTCATGTTATTGGAAAAGTCAGATTCTGTGAACCAAGCATTAGGTCACCAGCTAGGATAGATGACAATACATTTGTAGATGAATGAAACTAGATCCCTTTCACCTTGCACAAAATTAAATCCAAGTTAATAAAAGACGTAGGAATTCAATCAAAAACCTTGCAAATGCTAGAGGAAAACAGGCTCAATACTCCAATAATGTTGGCACAGGCAATTCCTTATCATGACTTCAAAGTGCAAGAAATAAAATCAAGAATCAGTAAGTGGGATGACATCAAATTAAAAGCTTCTGAAAAGAAAATAAGAGCATAAAAAGATAACCTATAAAATGGGCAAAAATCTTTTCCAGATACTTCTCCAACAGGATTAATACCAAAAAAGAGAAAGAAAGAAAGAAAGAAAGAAAGAAAGAAAGAAAGAAAGAAAGAAAGAAAGAAAACAAAAACCTAATACCAAAACAACTCAGATAAACAAATCAATAAATGGGCAAAAGAAATAGACATTTCTCAAAAGAAGAAATGCAATGGCCAACAAATATATGAAAAAAAAATGTTCAACATCCTGAAAATCAAGTAAATGAAAATCAAAACTACATTGAGATTTCATCTCATTCTAGTCAGGATGGCAATCATTAAGAATATAAATAACAATAAACTCTGGCAAAGATGTGGGGGAAAAGTACATCCATACAATGCTGATGAGACTGCAAATTAGTATAACCACTTTAGAAACCAGTATGGAGATTCCTCATAAAACTAGAAATGGAACCAGCATAGGACCTATCTATCCACCTCCTTGGTATTTATGTAAAATAGCTTAATCAAGGACTGAGGTTGTGGCTCAGTGGTAGAGTGCTTGCCTAGCATGCATGAGGCACTGGGTTTGATCCTCAACACCACATAAATATAAAATAAAGATATTGTGTTCACCTGAAACTAAAAAATAAATATTTTTTTTTCTAAAAAAAAACTTAATTGGAATACTATAGCTGTACAGGCACATCAATATTTATAGTAGTGTAGTTTTCCAATACTGAGTTGTGGAACCAGTACAGGTGTCTGTCAACAGATGAAGGGATACAGAATATGTGATATATTAACACAATGGAGTTTAAAGCTCAGCCATGAAGAGGAGTTAAATTATTTCATTTCTAAGTCAATGGTACTGAAGACCATAATGCTAAGTGAAATAAGCTGGATTCAGAAAGTTAAGGGTTGAATGTTTTCTTTCAGTTTGAAGGCTAGTGTGAAATAAGGAAAAAAAGAAAAGCAGGGGGATCCTAGGAAAATAGAAATGATGTCAGTGGAGTAGGGGAAGGAGTTTGAAGGTGGCAGAGAAATAATAGGAAAAGGGACATGGAATGAAATTGACCAAAATATGCTATGTGTGTACATGAGCATACCACAATGAATTTCACTTTTATGTGTATATATAAATCACCAAATAAGAAAAAACAAATAAACCAAGCAAGACCAGCAGAATAGAGGAAGAGGGACAAAAGGAGAGATAAGGAGAAAGAGGAAATACTAGAGACTTAAATGGAAAAAAATATATTTCAAATTATATTGATATATGAGTATATCTGAATGAAACCCATTATTATGTAGTGTAGTGCACTAATAAAAATTTAAAAATGTAACTTAAATATCTATTTTAGCAGACTTTGCATAGTGCTTTATTTAAGCCATATGAATGGAATAATATGTGTCTCTATCATATATATGTAAAAATGCTGAGAATATACAGTACACAAAACAGTTTTTTGTAATTATTTTACACCCTTGTGGGTCATATACTTAAAGAAATAATTTTAGTCTGACCAACAGTAATAGCAATGCAGTTTGTTTGGTTTATAGTTGTGTCTGTTTAAAATCCTTAACCAGTGACTAGATTTTGTGCATATCTAAAAAAAAAGAACTAGCAGGGTCAAAAAATGTCACAAACTATAAACTACGGGGAGGTAATTGCCAACTTAGATATTTTCTTTTTATTTAAATAAATACATTATATTTCCTGGTTGCCTGTAAATCACTACCAAGAGCAAGATAAGAAGATTCTACTGTAGATAGTACCAAGGGTACCAGCACAGTGTGTGCATTAAGGTGTGGTGTGTAGCCCCTGCAGTTAATAAGGAAGGCCCTTACTTTTGTGGTCTAGGAGAAGCAAGTGGCCCCTGCAAGAACAGTCAACTTTCAGATGCCAGAAATCAGGTATAGGAGACAGGAACAATACTGGAATAATGCTATGGAATTAGGGGAGGAAGCAAAACTGTGAGTAATCCTTCCCCTAAACCATGTAGAACTGACAATTTCCTTATGAGAAGAAGTCAAACTTCATGAGAGTTACTATGAGCTGGAGTCCCCAAAATTGGAAATCTTCTTGCATAGGAAGATTGCAGGTATCACATTTTTCCACCTTCCAGGATCCAAAAGTATAGCTATGGGCAAGTATCAGTATGTCTCTCCACATACCTTTTGTGTTCCAATATGACTCAACGCTGACCAACTGACATCTGGGAGTGACAAGAAGGGATTCTTAAAATTGAAGTCAAAACTACACCTTGTTTGAAATTGAAAAGCCATGGAAAAGATGACTGAGACCTACATGAGGCAGGGAGCTGAGGGCCAGCTGTAAGCAGTGGCCAGCCTGGTACCCTGCCAGTCCCCCTAATTAATCTTTAGGCAATATGCTTGGCCAAGTTATGGAAATCACCTTAAGATATGGGGAAAAACCCCAAAATAACAGAACACGCTCTTAATGTGCAGTGTCATGCTTTCCCTCTGAAGGACAAATGCTCTGAAGGAATCCAGTCTCAACTTCCTTCTCTTCCTCTCAGCTGTTTGTTATAAGATGAATGCAAAACAACTTTAAGGAGAAACCATCTAGTCT
>NW_026007865.1:0-3882 GCF_001458135.2 Marmota marmota marmota
AAAAAAAAAAAAAAAAAAATCTGCGCTTACCAAAGCCATGTCTGTTGCCATTATTTTTGGCTTACAGAACTGGCTGTGGAAAATGGATGTTTTTGTTTTGAAAAATCAAATACAGTAGATTAAAAAAAATACCACCACAAAGTTTGTTTGTATCTTCATTTCACTTAAGTTGAATAGATGAAATGGGATCTGGCTTCTTTCATATTGTTTATGTTCTGCTTTGCTTCTTGATTCTGGGGCAGGATTCCTAGTTCTCTTTGAATTTATTTTCCACTCAGGTATCATTTGCAAGATTATTGTAGAAATTAATAAATAGAAAGTAGTTCTGAGCATTATAATTGGGCTAATATGACACAATATGATGATGTTTCATTAGCATTATAAAATACTTTGAAACATCTGTTCCCTTAGCTTAATCTGTGTTGAGTTTTTTTTTTTTTTTAAATTTCAGAAGGAAGAAAGGCACTTTGCATAAGTTACCACTGTAATATTTTAAATGAAGGGTCATTTGAAGGTCTCACTCTTTCATCTTTTTTAATATAAGGGCAAATATAGATGCTTGGTCTATATTTCACTTCTGTGTAATAAAATGGCCTATATAAATAAAGTACATAAAATCAAAGTGACTAAAGTTGTTTTTGTTCACTGAAACTGTTATAAAAGTGCCATCACTATGTGCTTATGTGCATACGTGAATGCATTCATGGATAGAGATTTCACAGGAATTTAAGTGTAAGATTATATGCCCTGATGGTTAGTTTTTGATTATTATTTCAGCCACTATATTATAAATATTAGGTTATTAATTAGTTGATGGAAGTCAGTTTAAACAAGTAGTCTGTAACTGTTTGGTTAACCTGTTGTGATCCCCAAAGTTTATGGCTTAATACAATTACCATTTTCTTATATCTCATTATATTTTGTGTTAACTTGGTCTCATGTGGCTAGTTCTTTGCTGGTCATGCTTGAAGATTCTCATGTGACTGCAGTCACTTGGTAACCTGATTAGATCTCCATGACAGTTTCACTCACCTGGCTGGCATCTTTGTGGAACAACTAGAAGGCTGAGCTCAGCTGGTATGTTGAGATGCTTTGGCCTTACATTCCTCCCAAGCAGTATTAGGGATTATCCCTGTCTCATGTGGCCTCTCCAAGCAGGTAGTGAGATGTTTTACAAGATAGCTCTGTACTCTCAAAAGTACAAAAGTGAAACCTGTTAGCCCTCTGTAAGGCTTGTGTCTGAGGGTAGCATTATATTTGTTAGTGTGAATCACAGGGCTAATCCAGATTCATTGTAGGAGGGAATTACATAAAGGTGTGAATTCCAGCACTTGGTTCACTGGGTCCCATCTTCGGAGACTAGCTAACATAGTAAATTTTTCTTTTGTGAATAATTGTTCTCCCCCTGAGAATCTAAAAACTATGGATTTTCTCCCTGGAAGTATGACTGTGAACACAATTGCCTACATAAATGTGCACGATTTTACTAAAATTTCATAGGATTCTTAGTTGTGGCTTGTCAGCTTAAGTACCCCTTGTTTAATGCATAAATTTAGTAACTACTAAGTTTGTTATTTAAATAATAACTTTATTGTTTTAAACTAACTGCATAAAATTTCATTGTATGGTTGTACTAGTCCCTTGGAATGACCATTGGGTATTTCTTGGGTTTTGTTTTTATTTTATTTGCTGTTCTAATAGCAGTAATTTTCTTTTATATAGCTATTGTATATATTTATTTCCTTACCATAAATTCTTAGAAATGTACTTTCTGACTTAAAAGGACTGGATATTTTAAAAGATTTTGTTAGATATTGACTATTCACTGTTTTCCTCTGAAAGCTTTCAATTTTTAGATAGCAAGTTTTAATCTTTAGCAGGCTTTGAGTTGATTGTTGAGTATGGTAAGATAAGATAGAATTTCACTTTTTTCTTTCTTTTTTTTTTTTTTTGACTTTGGGATAATTTTTTTCTTATTAAGAACATGACCATATACTGACATTTTGGTCAATGATGGATCACATATTCGAGGGTGGTCCTGTAGGAGTATATTGCCTAGTGATGTTATTGTCATCTTAGTTTATGTAACTATGATCTGTGAGGTTCACAGAACAACAAAATTGACTAATGACACATTTATCAGAATGTACACCTCTAGTTAAGTGAATGTGACTGTTTTTTAAAAATTGCACTATTGAAAGCATATAAAAATATCTAAATTATATATGTAATTTATAAAATAAAAACATAATCACCTTGAAACTACCATCACCTTAACATGAACATTTGTAGCTTTTTTCTAGCTTTACTAAGATATAATTAACAAATAAAAATTGTATGTATTTTAGACATATAATGTGATGTTTTGATATATATATATATATACACATGGTGAGATGATTAGCACATCAAGCTAATGAATGTATTCATTAATTCACATGGGTATCTTTCCTTTTTTATGATAAGAATAATTAAGATTTACTCTCTTGGCAAATTTTAAATATATAGTACATTATTAGTAAGTATTAGTTCTTAATTACCTTGCTATACGTTAGGTCCCCAGGGCTTACTCATTTTCTAATTGCAAGTTTATGGCATTTGACCATTTTCCTCTTTCTTGGTAACCACCCTTCTGTTTTATATTTCTGTGAGCTTAGCTGTTTCAGATTCTATATATATGTGAGATCATACAGCATTTGCCTTTCTGATTCTGACTTATTTCACTTAGCAGAATGTCATCCATTTTATCACAAATAGTAGAAAGAAAGAGAGAGAGCGAGCGTACATCCAAGCAAGAGAAAGCTCGAGTCTGCACACAAGCATTTTCTTTATTCTTTTATCTATCAGTAGATACTTGGATTGTTTCCATATCTTGGCTATTGTGCATAATACTACATTGAACATAAGCATGCAAACTTCTCTTTAAGCTAAGATTTTGTTTTCTGTGTACACCAAAGGTGGGATTGTAGGATTATGATCCTATGAGGTAGTTCTATATTTAGTTTTTTGAGGAATCACTATATCATTTTCCATAATGGCTGTGTCAATTTACATCCTCACTAATTGTGTAAAAGGGCTCCCTTTTCTCCATATCCTCACCAATATTTTTTATCTTTGAACTTTTTGACAATAGCTATTCTAATAGGTGTGAAGTATTACCTCTTTAAGGTTTTCTTTTTATTTCCCTGTTATGTGCCTATTGGTCATTTTTATATCTTTGTTGGGAGAACTCCTACTTAGGTATTTTGCTCATTTATTATTCAGGTCCCCCCCCAAAAAAACTATTCACTTGTTTGAGTTTCTTTTGTATTTTGCTTATTAACCCCTTACCAGATATATGGTTTACATACATTTTCTCTCAGTGGACTTCTTTGCATTTTGTTGATTTTTTCCCCTTTGTTATACAGAACTATTTTTATTTATGTAGTTCTACTTGTTTATTTTTGCTTTGGTTGTCTGTATTTTTGTTGTTGTATCCCCAAATAATTTTTAAACTAATATTTTGGAACTTTTCCACTGTATTTTCTTCTAGGCATTTCATAGTTTTACATCTTATGTTTAAATCTTTATTTTGAATTTATTTTTATGTATTGTATAAAGATCCAACTTTATTTTTTACATATACATACCAAGTTTTCTCAGCTTCATTTATTGGAGAGACTATCTTTCTTGCATTGTGTATTTTTGTGCCCTTGTCAAGGATCAGTTGACCTTGTATATGTGAGTTTATTTCCATACTCTCTGTTCAGCTGGTCTATGTGTCCGGGTTTTTTCTTTTCTTTTCTTTTTTCCTTCCTTCCTTCCTTCCTTCCTTCCTTCCTTCCTTCCTTCCTTCCTTCCTTCCTTCCTTCCTTCCTTCTCTCTCTCTTTCTTTCTTTCTTT
>NW_026007866.1:0-3882 GCF_001458135.2 Marmota marmota marmota
AACATTAAGTATGGTTAATCATGCTGTTTATAATTTTATCAGTACAGGGCAAAATGGAACAATAAAACAGAACTTGGACTAGAGAAATTCTGTTAAAAGTATAACTTCACACTTAATTTTCTCTGCTATTATGTGGTATGAAATGTTAACAGAAATCAATAAGTTTGAGGACACTATAGGTAGATTAAATTAAATTTGGAATTCATGTTCACAGAGTAAGATAAAAGAGGCTTTCAACTGTGACAACTAAAACAAGCTTAAAATATTTAGTTAATTTAACAGCCATTTTCATTATAGTCTAAAAGTAGCAGAACATAGAAATAGGATCCTTAGATGCATTCTTTTTGAAAGAGAAGTTTCATGAAACAGAGGCAGCAGAAGTCTGGGTGGTCAGCAGGAGAGATTGGCATTAGATGGTTTAATAAAAGACTGATAAGGAATGGGGAGGGAGTGCTCACCACAAGTTTTTGGATTCTCCCAGATATATCTAAGGTGAATTTCATGTGTGTGTGTGTGTGTGTGCGCACACACACACACACACACACTCAGTGAGATTTCATGTGGTTTAGAATAAAGTCCAAAAAAACTAATACAGCAATTTCTTCAGTTGTTGCATAGAACTAAGATATGAAAGGAAAAATGTGCAGGAATATAAAAGAATCATTAGTAATGTCTCATCAGTCCTCACATACCAATGTGCATTTTGTTAAGGGGAGAAAGAATGCTTGGATAGTTCCATCTCATAAAGATCAAAAGCCCGGGTCATGAACCCAAACTTGGTTTATCCCTTCTCTGAAATGAACACTGCTTTATTCCACAAATCTCTTTCTGAAGATGTGTATTAGAGTATTTTTCCTTCCATGTTTAAAAACCACCTCAGGGCATTCAGTCTTTTTCTTTACAAGTGTCTTTGCTTGTAGTAAGTGATCAATAACTATTTGATAGCTTCAACAAATTCAATAAAATGAAGATATAAATAGAATTTGTTAGAATCAGAAAATATCTCATGTAATCAAATTAGACACTTAATCTGTGAGTGGTATTTAAGTATTTACTTTGTAAAAGTATTTTTGCTCTTGATTTCAACATGTCCATTAGATACAATATTAATTGGAAGAGCAATAACACTGTCCATTTTGGTTCTTGGCTTCTCATTGTAATGACCATATTGTTTGCTAGAACGAAAACAGGGATCACCGGTCCACAACAAGCCCATGTTTTAATTTCCAAAATTTCCTCTAAAAAGGGGCATTTCATCTACTAAAATAAGCCAATGTGCTCAAATATACCTTATCCACAATTCAAAAACTCCTAAGAGCTCATTATTGTGTTTCTTTTGGTGAAAAACAAAGCAAAAGGTTTCACCTGTGACAATGGAATAGCATTTATCCCTGGGGCAAACACAATGACTTTTTCTTGATAGGACCTGTTTTGTATTCTAACTACTAGTTTACTAGGGTAAACGGTAAGCTCTATTTACTTAAGAAACATGTGTTATCACCTTTGATTTCCCAACACCTAGGACACAGCTGATAAATAACAGGTCCTTAAATGATTGAAATAAACAATGATGAACAGATTAATAATTATTTTAGTGTCTTTCTATTACATTACCCATATTCTTTTATTTTCCAGCTGCTACCAGATTTGCATTTTCCAAATGATTATGACAAACATAACCATGAGGAATGGATTCCTACTCTTGGGGTTTTCTGATGATCGCGAGCTGCAGATCTTGTATGCTTTGCTCTTCTTGGTGTTGTACCTAGTGGCTTTGACAGGAAACTTCATCATTATCACCATCACAACACTGGACAAGCACCTCCAATCTCCATTGTATTACTTCTTGAAGCAACTTTCCCTTCTGGACCTCTCCTTCATTTCTGTCACAGTCCCCCAGGCCATTGACAATTCACTGATGGATGATAACTACGTTTCATATGGCCAGTGCATACTGCAGGTTTTCTTCTTCACATCTTTGGCCTGGACTGAGGTAGCTATTCTTACAGTCATGTCTTATGACCGTTATACAGCCATTTGCTTCCCACTGCACTATGAGGTCATCATGGATCCCAGAAATTGTCAGTGGGCTATGATAGCTGTGTGGGTGAGTGGAGGCATCTCAGGAATCTTATACACAGCAGCCACATTTTCTATCACATTCTGTAGGGTGAAAATAATCCATCAATTTTTCTGTGATGTCCCCCAATTACTGAAGCTCTCCTGTTCCAATGATTACCTAGGAGTGATTGCAGTAGCTGCTTTCATGTCTGTGGTAGCTTTAGCCTGCTTTGTCTCCATTGCATTCTCCTATGTTCACATATTCTCCACAGTTCTAAGAATACCCTCTGCTGAAGGCCACTCTAAGGTATTCTCCACCTGCCTGCTCCACCTCTTTGTTGTCTCATTTTTTTCTCTCTACAGGCATCTGTGCATATCTAAAACCAACTTCAGATTCTCCATCTGCATTTGACTTTATGGTATCTATCTTTCACACAGTGATACCCCCAACACTCAACCCTATTATCTATAGTCTGAGGAATGAGGCAATGAAGGGTGCGCTAAGAAACTTACTTTTGGACAGAGAATTCTCTGGGAAAAATACACTTTTGTCCTGTTGATAGTGGTTCTTCAATATTACATGCAGGGAATATTTTTGGTAATTGGATCCATCAATATGTAAAGTTTATGAAGAAATAGCATTACTTTCTATAGATAAACCATGTAAAATAATCATCATCATTTAAGAAACTTTTTTCCTAATTTATTGAACATTGTATTCATTGAAATATTTTTTTAATTAAGAAAAATTGTAAACACATATGACCTTGTAATATAGGTCCACTACTTCTTTTTTCATCCCAGTACATATACACACAAACACATACTTACACAGACACACTAACAATCATAGCATGTTTTAAACACTTTTGTATAAATGATATTACAACAATAAAAATAAAAAGTGATAATATTTACCCACGGTTTCACCCACCAAACAAGTCAACTATTTTCATTTTAATCTATTTAAGTTTAAATATTCATCTTAATTTTTATCTTAATATATACCAATTTTGCATATTGGTTTAAATTTATAGGCGATTACTATGTTTAACCACATAGTTTTACTATGCTAATTTTCTTTAATGCAACATAATCAATTAAACTCATCTGAAAATACAAATAATCATTTATCTTTTTCACATATACTAGTTATTTTCAATTTTTCACTCTTATAAGTAATGCTGAAATTTGAAGTTTTCATAATTTCAAAGTATCGGTTGTGGAGTCAAAGTGTACAAATTGTTCAGTGTTCTTGAGACCATATTTCTTTCCAAAAATATTAGATATTTTATGTTACAATTAGCAATATATGGCCAAGTCATTTCTACTCTATGTCTTACATGATTATGTAAATTCATGCAGAAAACATTCAGAGAGAACTATTAGCTGTTTGAAGTCATATCAGGTGCCTTCAACACAAAAATACAGATACAGCATTTAAATTGTAGGGTCTTTTTAAAATAATAACAATATTTTACCTTTTGTAATTATTTTTAAATGTGTGATATCTCAAGAAATTAAATATATTCACAATACTTATTTTCCATATTATTCATTTTGGCTTTACACATTTCCTATTTTATGAAAAGTTTTATAAGTATTACAATTCTGTTTTATGATGGCAAAATCATTTTCTCAGGTCCTTCTCCTTTCAAATTCTCAGGCCATTTTATAAATGCAAACCTTATATCAAGTAAGCTGAATATGAGCTTTTAATGTTGTGGAAACAAAGCTTAATCAGTCCAGGTAATCAAGACATAATGATAAACGATGCATAATTAGATATTTCACCTCCTCTGTTCTCAGGCCATTCAAACA
>NW_026007867.1:0-3882 GCF_001458135.2 Marmota marmota marmota
TGTCTCACTCATTTGCTAAGCTTCCAGGAAAATAGCTTCCAGGGACACTGTTTAAAGGGTTGATTATTCTTCCCTTACTTTTTTATGCCTCACATGCCAAAGCCCTTTATTAGCTAATACTGCATAAGAATCAAACACAGAAATTTAGATTTGAGATTTTTCTGTTCATTATTGAGTTCACTATAATTGATTCCTGGATGCTTTAAGATTCTTGCCCTTTTTTCTCGCAGGATCTTTATCCATTTTGTATAGGGAGATCCTTCTGTCATGGTGAGTTTCTATCCAGACATTCCTGAAGATGAGGCATCTGTGTGACCTGTGGAGAATTTGTCTTCCTTATGGACTGCTCAGGAAGTATGTGGTGCCCCATGAATAACCAGAACCAGTCTCAGTCACGCATAGAGGCAGCCCAAGTAAATCTAGTTTCTTCTTCTGAGTCAGGTAGACAAGTGAGGATGAATCTGAGGAGTTAAAGTGGGGTGCATTTGGAGGTGTAGGTCTATTCTCCACCTGAGCAGCAGCTAGTACGACCACTCTGAGGCCTTGGAAGGTAATGTGGCATGAAACCAAGCCGACAGGCTACAGCCCCAAGAGTTGGCTTGGCAGGGTCTGAGAAGGTCCTCTCACTCTATCCTTACCCTCTCTACCCTTCAGGAAACACTGATTCTGCTGCTCAAGAGTTTGCCTATAGGCTGCTATTTCAACAACTATCAATTTGGATCTTCCTATGAGAAATTCTTTCCATAAGTTTCTGTAAAGACCAGAAAATTAATCCTTTAAAGAAAGGGATTAGATTGTTAAAGATATTACTGGAGAATTCATCTATGCTTTGGGGATTTCAGGTGGGATTACTATTTGATTTGGATTTCTCAACTATGTGCAATGTCCAACTTCTGTTCTATCCCTGTATTTGTCTCTTTCAGGAAGAGTGTGAACTCTACTCAGAAAACAATGGAGGAGGTGGTGAAGAGAATTAAGCTCATGAGCAAGGACCTAGGGGGCACTGAAATCTTGGCACCACTTCAGAACATTTACAGGAAGCCCTCCATCACTGGTCACCCCCTACGGGTAGGAATTGGAACAGACTTAACAGAAGGACGCAGGGAAATGAAAAAATCAATCCCTGAGCTTCACTGCAGGAGTTTTAAAATGTGATGTATAATTGGAAGACTCTATTTTATAATACTTAACTCAATCTGATGGACAGGGGAACTGCCTTTGTGGATTGCCCAAAAGCTTCTGACAAAGTCAGTGTGTGGAGGTGCTGAAAATCCCCAGAGTTGCAAACAGACCTGTGAGGACGCTGTGCAGTGCCAGGGGAAGTGCATGTCTGTTTGAAGAGCCCTGGAGTCTCTGGAATGAAACAATTAGAGTTTTCAAGAGCAAATTCTGATACCTTACGATGAGTTTAAAGTTTAATGTGTATTTTCTTTCTTTATACAGCTTTTTGTCTTCACAGATGGAGAAGTTGCTGAAACATTTAGTGTAATTTAAAAAGTTCAGTTTAACCACGAGAAACATAGGAACAATCTGAATGTGATTTTTGCTGGGGTGACCAGACCCTAATGGTGCCACTTGCAACCTACAGCCTCATGATACCAGTGTTTACATCAGGAATTGTCCTCAACACAAAATATGTATTGTATAAATTTTTACTATTACTATAATTATTATCTTATATTCATCTACACAGAAAATTTTAGTGAGTTCTATGTAGAGATTTCTGATCAGTAAAAACATTTAAATTTTTATTTCATACATGCAAATAATGAAAAACTATGCATGTAAGCACTATATATATAGCATAGGGGACAGTTCAAAGTTCATGTTGGAAAAGTAGCAGTGAGGATATCAAGACGCTGGAAGAATTTGGCCTTCAGAGAGAATGATACCAAATTAATTGCATTCAACCTAATGTGATGTCACTAGTTTTGAGGATGATGACTCACACTGACCCAAATGAAAAAAGACTTGTTATGTAAATCTAAATCCATAGTATTAATTTACAATGGAAACTATTTTTCCTGCTGTTTATATTAGTATTACCAAGGCATTCTCTGTTCATAGATACATTTATTTGGGAAATCAGACAGGTTCAGTTTGTTTTGGTGCACACAAACTAGGACACAGTAAGATCTTTTCAACGGAAAATCAGAAGGCCACATATTAAGAATGGCCTTCCTGGACAGATCCTATACCATAATAGTACCAGGAAGGTACACAGAAAAAGTTTATATATTTTCTTTCCCTTGTCAGAGTAATGCTCTGCTCAGCATAATGCTTAGTGCCATGTTGGCCATTTGGTTGGGAAATGAATGTGGATAGATTTGTTAAGTTTTCAGGTACCCAGTTCTTTATGTGGGAAATGGAAGAGAAACCTGATGCCAGAGATTCAGCATTATTAAATTCTACTACTAATTTCAGGTTATTTTAAAGTTCCCTGAATATACAACATGTTCAGTGAATGGCTTCTATTACAGTTCTCATCAGGGAAGTAGATTAACTTATCCTGTAGTTGTCACCATTCCTTGTTAATTGTGTAAGTCCACTCTTGAGTGCCCATGTCTACCTCCATTTATTTATAATTGCAGATGTTTCTCATTTGGCATTGGAGAAGGAATTTCCACCAGCTTAATAAAAAGCATTGCCCAGGTGACAGGGAGCACTTCAGAGTTCATCACAGGTAAGGACAGGATGCAGTTCAAACTGAGGGAAAAGCCCTGTGTCCAGAGATGGGCACTCCAGACCAAGTACACAGCAGGGTAGGGGACACTGCTGTAAGGGCAGGAGCCCAACGTGCCTGCAGTGTGCGTTTTCCCAAAGGCCTGGGCTTTGTCCTTAGCAGAGCTACATGTGGTCTCATACAAATGTGTCCACTGTACATCTGGAATATGGCCTAATTAGTTGGAAGACCAGAAATAAAAATTTAAAAGAGGTTAAGTCTTTTGTATTTGAGAACAAATTCAGAGAAACTAAGAGCTTTGGCTATCATGTTTGAGACTCCAGACCTGTGCTTCAGGACCTCTTTTAGTGGAAAATTGATGGTCCCTTATCAATGCACACAAGGAGATATCTCTGGTTCTATTTCTAAACTCCTCTTTTCTTTTTCTTTATTTTTTTTTTGGTACTGGTGATTGAACTCAGTGTCTCTCAATCACTAAGCCACATACCCAGCTCTATTTTGTATTTTAGTTAGAGACAGGGTCTCACTGAGTTTCTCAGCACCTTGCTTTTTGCTGAATATGACTTTGAATTTGCAATCCTCCTGCCTAAGCCTCCTGAGCTCCTGGGATTACAGGTGTGCACCACTGCACCCAGTTCTAAACTCTTCTTTCCCAGTTGCTGCTCTGTCTTCTTTAGTTCCATTATCTGGATATCAACTTCCCCTAGTATATCTTCATTCACATTTATGCTATTAAATCTCTCAACCTTTGCTTTCTCATGTGTAAAGCAAAAGAGAGAATACCCACATCCCAAGATAGTATTAATAATTAGGCATAACATGTGTTATGTCACACAGCACCTGATACATAATAAACATTCAGTTAATTGTGGGTATCCTTCTCATCCTTATTTGTTTCTGCCTATTTGGTTCCCTTTCCACCATCAGGCTATTAGGTCCCTGAAGCACTCTCTACAGCCTGCTACATGCAATATCTCTCTGAACTGGAATTTGCCTCTTGGTGTGCCTGCTACCATTCTTTCCCCGGAACCAACTGCCATGTTTAAAGATCAGAGGTTAATCATATATGCCCTGCTCATTGGTAAAATGCAGGTGAGGCAGATTAGCAACAGCCCTGACAATTTCAATAAAGTTGGTAAGTAGATTTACATTTCAGCAAGACTGCAAATCCCAGGGAGAGCCAACCCACCATCTTCCTC
>NW_026007868.1:0-877 GCF_001458135.2 Marmota marmota marmota
TGTATTCTGATAATTAGCATGTTTTCAATCCTAGATAACCATTGACAAACTGCAATTTCAGAAGCCATCTCTGGCTGCTGAGGTCCTCTGACAATGACTGGTTTTAGCTGGGTTTCCAAAACCCAGGGAGGTGCCATCCCAACCAGGACACAGTTCAACTTTCCTCCTCAGGGGTCTTCCTGGGTCTTTTCCAGAGCTTGGATTGTCCAAGGCCTTTTCCAAATTCAAAGACTCCTGTCCTTTCTTCCCTACAGTCTTTCAGTCTGATACCTTTTCAGGACTCTCGAGATTATCTTATGACCCAAGCCACTGGAGTGATAAAAGGTGTCGGGGGATGACCAGAGTGTCTGGCTGGGAGGTTCCCACAGAAGGCACATAGGAGACCACTCATCACCTGGAACTAGGGGAGAGCAGGGAGCTGGGGCTGGAGAGGTGGCCCCAGGCAGGGCTTGCTAAGTGGCAATTGGCAGGCTTGGGCAGGCTTGGAACATGGCCTGAGCTCTGTTTCCGTTTCCAGAAGGCTGTTGAGAGGACCATGCTCCCTAGAGGGAATTAACAAGAAACAGAGACACCATCAGAGGAATCATTGCCACCAAGGTGAGAAAGATTGGCTTGCACTTGAGTGACTATGGGCAGCTTGGCAGACCCTGGAGGTGGCCCTGAGCAACTTGACCTGAGGTTGCCCTTTTGCACCACACAGAGGAGTAAAGCTTCTCCTGGGCAGGGAAGAAACTTGCAGTGGCAAGGGTAGTAAGACTGGCCTTGGGGGACTTGGGGACTTGAGGCTCTGGGTTCCCAGGGGCCACAGGCAGCCAGGCTCTGCCTGCACCAGGGGTCACAGGAGCTCTAGTCCAGGAAGAAACAACACCCAGCAGGA
>NW_026007868.1:5739-13237 GCF_001458135.2 Marmota marmota marmota
CATTCTCTCTCTCTCTCTCTCTCTCTCTCTCTCTCTCTCTCTCTCTCTCTCTCTCTCTCTCCCTCTCTCCTTCCAGTGTGGAAGCAGCACCCTTAATATCTCAGAGCTGGCCCACACTTGCATTTCAAAATTATTTCTGTGCTGTGTGATTTCTTGCTGTGTCTCACAGCCAGCTTTCTGCAGGAAGGGAACACAGCATATCTTGGCAGTGCAGGCCACAGGCAAGAGTACAGGCTCTTGAAGGTGTTGGATCTAATGGGAAGTCAGCCCTTTTTATATTTTATTTTGAGACAAGGTCTCATGAAGTTGTCTAGGGCCTTGCTAAGTTGCAGAGGATAGCTTTCAATTTGCAATCCTCCTGCCTCAGTTTCCTGAGGGATTCCATGCATACAGCAGTGTGCCAGGCTTACATAACAGGGATATTTAAACTTTCAAATAACTAATAGGAAAGTTCAAAACAAAATGGTGAATGTTAAGCATGGCCACAATAAGAGGTTAAGGAATGCATGAAATCAGGAGAAAGAAACCAAGGCAACCAAAGCACAAGTTACAAGGAAAAAGACGGAATCCAGAGTTCTGGTATCAGAGGGAGGTTCTGTTCAGGTTAAAATGTTCTTTGGTAACTATAAAAATTTTCTAAATCCCAGAGGAAGCCCAAAGGAAAAACCAAAAATGACAGCATGTACACAAAGGACAAAGAAGGAATTCCAAACTTGTCCCAGAAGAAAACACCAACCCACAGAAACAGACTAGAGAGTAGGAAGGAAAAGAGAGAAAAAGAACTAAAGAGAAATCAGAAAAAGATACTAAAAACAAATAAGACCAGTCAGAAATAATTCTGTATCTTTCAAAAAAGCCCCTTGAATTTAAAGGGCATAAACTCCCCAATATATTTTCTTTTTCAATGGACTCAGTTACCTGCTGTCTACACGAAAATCACTTCACCTCAGTACACACACAGAGTGATAGTGAAGGGATAAAAAGATATTCCACATGAAGGAACCAACCTAGAGCAGGAATGGCTAGACTCCTTTCAGGTAAAACAGACTAAAGGGACACAGCCACCCACCAGCATGGTAGATAGACCACCCCAACTGGAGGAGGGGCCCAGACGCCCATCCGTGTGGTCGCCTGACAGAGCTCTGGACAAACATAAGGTTTCCCCAACACCCCCCACCTCATCAAACACCTTATGAGAAAAACTGATGGAACTCATCTTGGAAAATCCCATCAACCCTTAAAACCCACCAACTGGTGGGCGTGGCTACCAGCTCGGTTCTGCAGCACATCAAGCACCTGCTTTACATCTCAGAGAATAAGAGTAGAGAGGCCACAGTTGGAAGCTCATGTCCTCTCACACTGACTACCACCACTACCCTGAACCCAGAGACTCAAGCTAGGAATAGACAATGCCACCAACTGGAAGAAAAGAAAACAGAGTCCTGAGAGACATTTTTTTTTTCTTTTTTTCTCTTCTCTCTTTTCATGCATTCATCCAGTCTCCTCTACCCTTCCCCCTCTGGTCCTTGGAACCTCAACATATGTGAAACCAAGAATTGTGCATGAAAAAGGTCTTTAACAACTGAATCACCCGAATAATATAATATAGAGGAATTGCATATGCCCCACTTCCCTCCCCCCCTTTTTATTTATTTTCTTTTTTCTCTTATTTTCTTTTCCCTGCTCTCTTTTTTCTCTTTCTTTCCTTGCTATTTGTTTTTCTCCTTCTTACTCCCTCTATCCCACTTGCAACCCCCTAAATTTTACTATTTATAAGTAGGGTAATCTTATAAATACAGATAGGAATTTGAATCTATACATTCTTCCATAAATTACCCAGCTATTAGTTAGAGCTTTCCAAAGTTACTATGTTAGATTAACCCCATACCCTCACTCCTTTCCCCTTAAACATAACATCCTACACCTGAAATTCAGTTTTCTTCAAGCTACCAGAAATGGTATGCCTTTTATGAAACTAATGACTATATTTGTAAATGATAATCGAAACCAAGCTTTTAGACAGAGTCTAGCTTTAAATGTATTAATAAGGAAAATGTGTGCTTAGATGATGTACTATTCATATTGGGAACTGTTAATATTGTCTTTCTCCACAAAATGGCAACTTTGCAACTATACAAGAGCAATATAAATATATAGGGGGAAAATCAATAACACAACAGTTTCACAAAGCAGAAAGAAACGTGAGCAGTATGAAAAGACAAGGAAAGAAAGAACCACAAGCAATGCAGGTCAACAAAACTTTAAAAGAAGTATCTGCAGCAGATGGAATGTCAGATAAAAAATTCAGGATATACATACTTCAGATGATCTGGAGTCTCAAGGAAGACATTAGACAGCAAAATCAGACAATGAAATATTACTTTGACAATGAATTACATAAACATTTCTATGATTGGTAGCTTACATGACGGTAAGCAAGTCACTGAGTTGTGGATTTTGTGCTTATATTGTTTTGGGATGGACCAGGAAGCTGCTGTCCTCTCACAGAGCTTGAGTCTCTGTGGTGGGTGACAGTCCCTAGTCAGGTAAGTAAAGCTCTCTTTTGATTTGAAATTCAGACTTAGAGTGCTTTCTGGAGGGACTCCCCATAACACCATCTACTTAGCAGGCTAAGTCAGAAGGATCTCAAATTCAAGGCCTGTCTCAGTAATTTAGTGAGAACCTGTCTCAAAACAAAATTTTTAAAAAAATGGGCTGGGAATGTAGCTCAGTGGTGTAGTTCCCCTGGGTTCAAACCTTGGTACCGAAACTGAATAAATGAATAATTTAATTAAATAAGTAATGAATTAAAAAAATGAAAAAAGCTGAGGATGTAGCTCAGTGGTAAAGCTCTCCTGGGTTCAATCCCCAATGCCAAAAAATAAAAAATAAAAATAAATAAATTCAGGGCCTAAATATTTTTTAAAAATGAACACCTGTACTCATAAAATTTCTGCAAAAGTCTAACTCTTCCTGGAATAATAAAGGCTGGAGCTTTCAGATGAGAAACCCAAGGCCTAATGAACAGGCAAAATTGAATTTAACAGTGACTTCCTGGTGGAGGGACACTGAGAGCCACTCCCTCCAAACCCACCTTGTTCAAATGTGGCTCAATGAGTTTCAACATTGATTCCTACTCATCTATTAATTCCCTCCAATGGGAGACTGGACCAACCAGGACAAGTCCATCCTGGCACCGAGAGAGAATCAAACCCTAACCATTATGTGATGCATCCAGAGAAAAAATCTTCATCCCAAGGGGGAAACATAATGGTGCTCAAATCAACAGGCAGGAACTGTGTCAAACCCTGATGAAGGGGAAGCAGGGTGCTGGGAAGGGAGGGTCCCTGGGCAGTCCTGCCTGATGGCAGGAACTATCACAAACCAGTCAGCCACAACCTCAGCTGTGCATAAGACCTACCCCAACCTGTACCCCCATGTTTTCTAGGAGGACACCTGGCCAGTCGCTGCCTGTTGTCCTTGAACTGAGGCCACCCTTGGTACTGAATCTGTGGAGCCAGTGAGAATTGATTCAAAGCTGCCTTTGACACCCTGTCTCCCTTTGCCTCCTGGATGGGGCTCTGACTCATCTTTCTTTGGGTGTCCTGCATTCCTGCCCTATTATGTCTGACTACCCTCCTTCTTTGGAGAGCCACTGTCTGTTGTGACTCAGGTTGACAGTAGTATCTACCTGCCTCCTGCACCAAGTCAAGGGTGGTAAGAGAAGGCAGGGCTGTGGCGTGAAGTCACCCTTTCAGCTGGTGACACACAGACAAATGGCAGAGAGATTTAGAATTCAATTGAGAGACTAGATTTCAATTGTTGTGGAGCCTAAAAAGCAATGAGGTCTCTGAAATAGCCTTAGCCCTACTTCACTGCACACATAGGAGATTAAATGTGGGTCATTTGTGGTAAGTTATTATGTGAAACAGAAACCAAAGATCATCTCAGCCAACTGTAAGTATCCAACTGTGATGTGAGCAGGGATATTTTCCAACAAGATACCCAAGAAGACCATCACGGTTTAGATGCTGTGTCTCCCAACAGCTCACCTGTGAGACAATGGTTTTGGAGGAGACATGATTAGTTTATAGCCTTAACCTCGTCAGTAAGTTAACTCCTAATGGGATTAACTGAGTGATAATAGGGGGCAGGTGGGGTGTGGCTGGAGGAAGCTGATCACTGAGGGTGTGAATATGGTGTGTATATTTTGTATCTGGCAAGGGGCCATCTCTCTGCCTCTCTGTTCTCTAATAATGTGAGCACCTTCCCTCTGCCACAATCTCCCACCATAATGGTCAGCCTCACCTTGAAGGTGAGGGCCCAAGAAATGGAATCTGCTGTGTGTGCATTGAGACCTCTGAAACCATGAGTCCCCAAATAAACTTTTTCTCATCTGTAGTTGTTGGGGTTGGGTGTTGTAGTGACAGCGTGAAAAAGCTGACTAACACAAAGACAGAAAAACAAAGCAGAAATGCAATTCTGTAACTGCCGCCAATCAAACCATTCCTTCTACATCTTCCCTGTAAGTCCTCCCCTCACATGGCTCACCATCCAAGCACTCCCTCTCTTTCCATCTCTCCTTCCTCAATTCCTGAATCACTTTTTACTCAGGCTCTTCAAATTTTCCTTTGCCTGTGAACTTCTCACAGCCTAAAGAGCCCTGGAAACTGCCTGGAGCAAAGGTTGCCTGGGAGATGTGCCCTCGGGTCCCTGATTCTGCAGGAAGACTCTCCAGTGGGTGGCCTCCCTGATGTCAGGAACACCTGCTGTCCAACCCTGTGTCTTTCTCTCCCATTCCCAAGTTGCCCACAGTTTCCAACCTTGGTGGATTTCAGACCTTTCCAAGTCCCCATCAGGGGCATGTTGGCCCATGCCTATAATCACAGCAACTCAGGAGATTGAGGCAGGAGGATGGCAAATTTGAGGCCAGCCTCTGCAACTTAGTGAGGACCTAAGCAATTTAGTGAGACACTATGACCAAATAAAAGCAAAAAATAAAAAGAGCAGGGGATGTGGTTCAGTGGTTGAGAACCAATGGGTTCAATCCCCGACAAACAGGAGAAGTCTTGCCCTAAGTCTAGAAGACTGATTCCACCCTCCTTGTCTGCTCTTCCTCTCTGAGTGTGCCCAGATTTGCTGCAAGGTAACTCGACACTTGTGTGACTGTTGTCAACATGGTTCCCATTCTGTGGTCTTCGTGGATGACACTACTGTCCTCAAAAAGCTGTTTTTACTATGGAATTTTTGGAAAAAAAATTGAAATAATTTTGATATGGCCAAAGACCCCTTTGAAAGCTATTTTCAGGTGTTGTTTTTTCTTAGGGACTCAGTGCTTTTCTGTCTCACGGGAGGAACAGGAGGGTCACATATGGACAAAATTGAGTCCATGGTGTGGAGTGCATGGAAGGACGCATCCCTGACCGTCACACTGTCCCGGATTCTGCGCACTTTCATGAGATCGGATTCAATCAATCAATCTGGAGGAAGAAAATCCGATCAGGATTAAGTGGGTGGAGACTGGAGAACCTGATTAGATACTGCTTTCTGGTTGGATGCCAGCCAATCAGATGAGGTGGGGGCGTGGTCAGAGAGGTCCATAAAAGCTTCTGTGGAGCCAGAAGAGAAACACAAGAGTCCTGTAGCCCAAGGGGAACCAGCCTGGCCTGCTGAGGCTCCGAGAACCCTGCACACCTGGACAGATCCCGTAAGTCCCTCACTGCCCTGAGCACCACGCCGTTCCCGCCTCACCTGTGCGGATTCAGGAACAATTTTTTTTCCCTGTCTTTTCTCATGAACCAATTTACAACGTCGATTTTGCCTCGCAGTGTAGTTTTACCTTGATCCTGAACTCTAGGATTTACACTTTGGCTTATGTCAGTTTCAATTTTCTTTCTTTGTTTCTTTGGTATGGGCTATTGAACCCAGGGGCACTCAAACACTGAGCCACCTCCGCATCCCTGTTTTGTGCTGTATTTAGAGACAGGGTCTCACTGAGTTGCTTAGCGCCTGCTCTTGCTGAGGCTGACTTTGATCGCATCATCCCCCTGTCTGAGTCTCTGGAGACGCTGGGATTACAGGCTTGTGCACGCACGCCCCGCACTTTTTCTTTTTCTCAATTGTTGTTTTCTAAAGTTTATATGGACAATAGAATTTATTTATGCATTTATTTATTTGGTGGTGTGGTGATTGAACCAGGGCCTTGTGCATGTGAGGCAAGCACTCTATCGACAGAGGTATGTCCCCAGCCCAACGTTTAATAAATTTTACCTGCTGCTGAGGATCAAGCCCAGTGCCTCACATGTCCTAGGAAAGTGCTCTTCCACTGAGCTCCAGGCAAAGCCAATTTAAAATGACTTAAGCAAGGAAGTGAATTGCAAGCCTATTTCATTCTAATTGATTGGAATTCTATTTCCTGATAATAAAAATGTTTATTTTGTGTGCCCTTAAAATTATACTGTTTTGCTGGGCGTGGTGGCACACACCTGTAATCCCAACACCTCCAGAGTTTGAGGAGGCCAGAGAATTAGAGTTCAAAGCCAGCCACAGCAGCAGGAGGTGCTGAACAAATCAGTGAGACCCTGTCTCCAACTAAAATACAAAATATGGCTGGGGGCAGTGACTTACTGGTTGAGTGTCCTGAATTCAATCCCCAATATTGCCTCATCCCCCAAATTATACTTTAAAGCTTATGTAGGTTTGTAATTTTATAATTTGTTTAAACAAATAAACAAAAAGCTTCAAATTATCTCATGCAACACTTCACAGACTCTGTTCTTCGGATCTCTTTGTTCTCTTGACCTCCCCCCTAAGGTGGCAGAATCTCACATGTGTAACAGACATCCGTGAGACTCTCTTGTAATTTCCAAGTGTTTTATAATATGGGCACATGCTTTATAATTGCCCATTAAAGTTTTTTTGAAATTAAAAATAACATCACCCATGTGAGGGCAACTCCTTTCTGAGCCTCTGTAGTTGTTGAAACTGAGGAGCATACTGCATTAAGTCACATGACACTCCAATTCCCATTTTAAGGACAAAGGCTTTCCCCCTTTAAGGTTGGGGTGAGTTTTAGACTCCCCAGTACCCCTTCCCAGTGGTTGGCAATGGATGGGATAGTGGCCTTTTCTTTGGACCATTTTCCTGGATCCTTCTTCTTTCAGACTCCCCAGGATGAGCATCCAGTCCCCACCCACGCTGCTGGAGCTGGCAGGGCGCAGCCTGCTGAGCAACAAGTCCAGGGCCATCCTGGAAATGGAGGACCTGCCCATAGAGCTCTTCCCACCACTCTTTGTGGAGGCCTTCAGCAGGGGACACACTGAGGTCCTGAAGAAAATGGTGCAGACCTGGCCCTTCACATGCCTGCCCCTGGGGACCTTGATGAGGCAGCCACAGCCGGAGATGCTCCGAGTGGCACTGGATGGGCTGGACATGCTGCTTGGCCAGCAGGATCGCCCCAGGTGAGGGGGACCCAGGTGGCCTGGAAGGGAGCACCCTC
>NW_026007868.1:19916-25852 GCF_001458135.2 Marmota marmota marmota
AAAAAAAATTAAAAAATAAAAAAAAATAAAAATTAAGTGGGGAAAACATAACAGTCCTACAACAGAATTTTAATTTTGGTTTAAAGAAACAATTATAACTGTGTATATTACCAAAAGAGAATACCCCCCCCCCCAAAAAAAAAAAAAAAGAGATGCCCCAAAGCAAGAAAAAGGTAAGACAAGTCAAATTTGAGGCTGGACTTCAAATATTACTCAGGTTAAACCACCATCTAGGTTTTAAAAATAATCCTAAGCCTGTTTCAACTGCAAACATAAGTGAAACAAATATGGGTGATTTCTTAAGAAAAAGAAAAAGGCACAGCCCAAACCAACAAAAACAAACCAAAAGGACTCTCTGGGTGTAATCACAGCCACTCATGAGGCTGAGGCAGGAGGATGACAAGCTCCAGGCCAGCCTGTGTAAGATAGCAAGGCCTATCTCAAATTTTAAAAAGGGATGCGCCATGTGTGACTGCACATATGGTGTGATGCTACATCCTGTACAACCAGAGGAAAAAAAAAAGTTGTGCTGCAATTGTGTACAGTGAATCAAAATGCATTCTGCTGTGATATTTGCCTAATTAGAATGATAGATAGATAGACAGATAGATAGATAGATAGATTGATAGATAGATAATGAACGAAAAATGTTCTAGTTACTTGAGGTTCATTATAGAGACTGTCATTTACTGAGATGACTGAAGAGAGTGGAGATATGGGGAATTGGAAAGAATGTTTTGGTGATTTGAGTTTTACAATATGATATGGTTTATCAATTTTCAACGAATTAGAATAAAACTGCACTGAAGCTAAAAATAATAATAAATAAAAAGGGCTAGGGGTGGAGCTCGGTGGACAGCACCCTGGAGTCAATCCCTGGAGCTGCAACACCAACACACACCAACAAAGATCCCTTTTGCATTTTCCCATAGGCACTTGCGTCTGACAGTTTGCCTGAATGTGCTCAACTTTTTAACTCGGATGCTCCCCAATTGCTAACTGGCTGTTACTCAAACTCTCTCCTTTCATTATGCTACAGAGAATTCCCTTATGGGCTCAAGAGACATAGAAACTGATTAGGGTTGATGCAGCATGGGAAATATCCCACTTTGGGGAGAACTCAAAAGGCTCCAGATGACAGCCACCATGGAGACAGGGACAGATGCCTATCTGTTGTGTCCCTAAGAGCCCACTGTTCACTCCTGGTGTTCACTCAGGTCTATCTTTCCTTCCTTCCTTCCGGCCTGTCTCAGTACAGGGGATGGAACCTAGGATCTCTAGGTGAGTGCTCTACCACTGAGCTCCATGCCCAGTCCTTTTCATTTTTTATGTTGAGACACAGTCTTGCTAAGCTGCCCAGGCTGGCCTCGAGAGCACAATCATTTTGCTTCAGCCTCCTGAGTTGCTGCAATTACAGGAGTGGGAAACCTGGATCTCTGTGGTTTTTATCTAGTAAACCTATATATGTTGTTTGTTTTTCTTTTGTTTTGTTTGCATGGACAATGAAGCCCCAAGAATGATAAATTCCATTTTTCTTCCCTAATACCAGAAACAGTTTAAGACCCTTTTTGGAGACTAAAGGCAGAAGTGTCTCAAGCAGCCGCAAGACAGTGGACTTTCACCAGGGCAGTACCAGGACATTCTCAAAAACTATACTGTGTCTGACATGTCAGTGGATATTAAGAAACAGGCAAGGCCAGGCCTGGTGGGGGAATGCCTGTAATCCCAGCAGCTGGGGAGGCTGAGGCACAAGAATGGCAAGTTCAAGGCCAGCCTGGGAACTTATAAAGACCCTCAGCAACCCAGGGAGATCCTGGCTTAAAATACAAAATAAAAAGTGATGGGAGGTAAATTCCCAGTAAAAGATAGATGTCGAAAGAGAAGTAAAGGTCTGGGTATCAGTGACTGGAACAACATGTTTCTTGATTGTTAACAACTTTGTTGGCCTCTAGGGCTTGGGATCAACTGGTGGGCAAACTGGCCACAATGACTGAGATGGCTGTGATCACGTCTAGCTCTATCCCTATGCTATGGTTTGGTGCAATTTATCCCTCAAAGCTTCAGGTAATGGAGCTTTGTGTGTTCTTAGAAAGGAATGGTTCTCCTGGGATGCTGAGCCCGTCCTTCTGAGAGTTGTTTACAAGCCTGACCCTGAGCCCCAGGTTGTTCTTTGGCTTCCTCTCACAGGCCAAACCAAGGGGGCTTCCTGATTTGGGTCTTGTATCTTTCAGAACTGTGAGCTAAATAAATCTCTTTTTAAAAAAAGCCTGTCTCAGGTATTTCATGACAGTAACAGAAAATGGACTAGAGTACCAATCATCTGAAGGGATTCTTTTGTAGGAGAAATTTCACCTTAGGTAGGAATCTCTAAATTGGAAAATTCACTTAATAATAGTTTAGCAACTGTTACAAACAGTTTGAACGCTTTGAATTGCCTACTAGCAGTGCAGTCTGAGAGGGACTGGGCCTCAGGCAGACTCCAAAATGGAAGTGATCTCTTTATCCTGCTGTTCATCAGGAAGGAGTTTGTGCCCTAAGTAGTGAAAAGTGATGTTTCTGATAAAAATCTAAAAGTTTTTAAAGAAGAAATGGGTGCTTTTCATGAGATGAGAACAAGCTCCACCATTGACTTATTCAGTTGGATAAATCTTGGTTCCTGGGAATCTTCATCCAGAGGAATTTTGCAGTCCGAGTCTATTATTCTCCTCATAGGTATGGTGCTTCTCCCTGGTGTGATGCAATCTCTCAAAGGTGTTAAATGCTCTATGGCCAGGTACCATGGTGCACACCTATAATCCCAGCAACATGGAGGCTGAGACAGGAGATTTGAAGGTTTCAAGCCAGTCTGGACAACCTAGAGAGACCCTGCCTCAAAATTAAAATAAAATAAAGGCTGGGGTATTGCTGAGTACTAAAGTGTCCCAGGTTCAATCCTCAGTACTACACACACACACACACACACACACACACACACACATATATATATACTCGATCAAGCAGCCACATGCATGCCAAATGATTGCCATCAGATTCAGACAACTCAAGGGAGCCAACGGTGACCGTGTAATGGCTGGGGATATTCCATGACCACAGTGTCCCTCCTGATGATGCTACTGTGAAACTCTGCAGAAACAAAATGAATTTATTTGTACCAAAACCTAATAAAAGTGGAGGCAGGAAGCCATGCAAGAGAAGGTCCTTAAGTTTGATATTTTGATCAAAGGAACTTTCAGGAGGTCTCTGCAAAAACCACATAAACACACACACACACACACACACACACACACACACAATCACACACACACACTGCTTCCAAACCCCTGACTTTCCAAACGAGATCATCAGTTTTTATCTTGGCTCCCAAGAGATTAGTAAAACACAGAATGGGACCTGCAAACTCCAAGGAATGCCAGGAGAGCCTTTCTTCTGCACTCCAACTGAGATTATTATGGTTCATTCTTAAGCACATTTGGAAATTGGTGGACAAATAATACCAAAGATAATTCAAAATGGTGATAGCTTTCATGTGGAATGTTCCAGATGAACAACCACCAAATAGCTGCACTCTAACAAGTACATTTTAGGCCAGATGAGATGAGACATGAATGTAATTCCACCTTCTCAGAAGGCTGAGGCAGGAGGATGGCAAGATTCATGCCACACTTGGCAATTTGGCAAACCTGTTTCAAAATAAAACAAAATGCACTGGGCGGGTGGCTTAGTGGGAGAGTGTCCCTGGTTCAATGCTCAGTCCTAGAGCTGTGGGGAGTAACCTTTTATTATTTATTGATTGATTGATCCTAGGAAATGAACTCAGGGGCACTTGACCACTGAGCCACGTCCCCAGCCCTACTTTGTATTTTATTTAGAGACAGGGTCTCCCTGAGTTGCTTAGTGCCTCACCTTTGCTGAGGCTGGCTTTGAACTCTCAGTCTTCCTGTCTCAGCCTTCCTAGCTTCAGGTTGGTTTTAAGAAGGTCTCTGATTACTTGGAAAAAGAAAAACGGAGTCATCTCTGTTAAAATTTAACTTATTGTTTCCTATGACACAACTTTCTATATTACCTTTCAAAATCTTTCAGCACTTTTGCTAAATGACTTATCTTTCATAATGATCTAGGCCCTTACATTCATTAAGTGCTTTAAACCTTTTGAGATTATTGACTAACTTCTCTAGGGTCAGATTGTACATTGTCACTTGACCTTGAGCTAACATTGGGATGTTCCACAGGGCTCCAGAATTTCTCAAGGTAATTCTAAAAGAAAGACATTAGGGGCAATTAGCCTAATTTGTGATATGGGAAGCCCTGTCAAATAAGACAGGATATAACCTTGTTCAAGTTACATTTATTTGGCTCTTTCATTAATATTTGCTTCAAAATTCCATTAAATTCATAAAAATTCTCATATGTTTTCAGACATACTTCAGGAAACTATATTAAAATGTATGCCAATCCAATCACCTTGTTAATAGCTGGTTAAAGCAAATTCTCAACACATTTTTAAGCATGGGTATTCTAAGTGTTTATCAGAAAGTGTAACCATTCAGGTTTTTTCCATACAAGTAATTATAATCAGCTTCATGCAAAAAAGTTTTTAAAAAAGAAAGAAATGAAAAAGAAGAAAAACAACTCTAAATAGTGTACTTGAACACAGGTTTCTGATTTTTTTTTTGTTTTCTTATTTACTTATCCATATATTTATTTATACTTTTCATGCAAGGGTGTAAATCCAGGTTCTTCTGAATGCTAGGCAAATGCTCTACCTTTTAAAATTTTAATTCAAAATAGGGTGTGGTGGTGCACACTTGTAATCCCATCTACTTAGGATGCTAAGGCATGAGGATCTCAAATTTGACCCCAATCTGAGCAATTTAGTCAGAACCTGTCTCAATGAATAAATAAATAAATGGGCTGGGGATGTAGCTGACTGTTAAACCCTCCCTAGCTTTAATCCCCACTGCTAGAGAAAATTAAAACTAAATAAAATCACCACCTAAATATTTTTTTTAATTGAACACCTAAACAATAAACTTTCTGCAAAAGTCCAGCTCCCAACAGAAAATCAGAGGCCTGGACCTGGAGATGAGAGAGCCAATGCCTATTGAACAGACAAAATTGATTTTAACAGTGATTTCCAGGTAGAGGGAGCCTGAGAGCCACTCCCTGAAAACCCACCTATTGCTCAAATGTGGCTCAATGGGTCTCTATGTTGATTCCTAGTCATCCATTAATTCCCCCCAGTGGGGACTGAACCAACCAGGACAAGCTCATCCTGGCACTGAGATAGAATCAAACCCTAACCAAAGAATGGATGATTCAAGATGCTTCAGGAGAAAAGATCTTCATCACAAGAGGGACACATAAATGGCATCCAAATCAACAGGGAGTAACATGTGTCAAATCCTGATGAGGGGGAGCGAGGGTTCTTCAAGGAGAAGGTCAGTGGGCAGCACTGCCTCATGCAACAACTATCACAAACCAGTCAACCACAACCTCAGCTGTGCATAAAACTACCCCAACATGTACCCCCATGTTTTCTAGGAGGACACCTGGCCAGTCGCTGCCTGTTGTCCTTGAACTGAGGCCACCCTTGGTACTGAATCTGTGGAGCCAGTGAGAATTGATTCAAAGCTGCCTTTGACACCCTGTCTCCCTTTGCCTCCTGGATGGGGCTCTGACTCATCTTTCTTTGGGTGTCCTGCATTCCTGCCCTATTATGTCTGACTACCCTCCTTCTTTGGAGAGCCACTGTCTGTTGTGACTCAGGTTGACAGTAACATCTACCTGCCTCCTGCACCAAGTCAAGGGTGGTAAGAGAAGGCAGGGCTGTGGCATGAAGTCACCCTTTCAGCTGGTGACACACAGACAAATGGCAGAGAGATTTAGAATTCAATTGAGAGACTAGATTTCAATTGTTGTGGAGCCTAAAAAGCAAT
>NW_026007868.1:32280-46264 GCF_001458135.2 Marmota marmota marmota
TGTAAATCAATGGATGTGTAACTGATGTGATTCTGCAATCTGAGTATGGGGTGAAGGTGGGAGTTCATAACCCACTTGAATCAAAGTGTGGAATATGATATGTCAAGAAATTTGTAATGTTTTGAACAACGAACAATAAAAACTTAAAATAAATAAATAAATAAATAAATAAATAAATAAATAAAAATAAGTTTACATGGACTGCATTCTTTTCTCTATTTATTTGGAAGTGCTGGTGATTGAAACCAGGGCCTGGTGCATATGAGGCAAGCATATACCAACTGACCTAATCCCCAGCCCGCCATTTATTAATTTTTATGTGCTGCTGAGGATCAAACCCAGTGCTTCACAATTCCTAAGCAACTGCTCTTCCACTGAGCTCCAGCCCCACCCACTTTAAAAATACTTAAGTAGATTGCAATCCTATTTCAATCTAATTGATTATTATTCTATTTTCTTTTTTTAAGGAAGATTTATTTATTTGTATTTTATATGTATTTTTTAGATTTAGGTAGACACAATATCTTTATTTTTTTTTTTTTGTGGTGTTGAGGATCGAACCCAGTGGTCTATGCATGCCAGGCCAGTCCACTACTGCTTCAGCCATATCCCCAGCCCTGGATTTCTATTTTCTGATAATAAAAATATTTATATTGTGCATCCTTAAAATTATACTTTTTGCTGTGCTTGGTGGCACATGCCTATAATCCCAGCAATTTAGGAGGTTGAGGAAGCAGAAGGATTAGTGATCAAAGTCAGCCACATCAACACCAGGTGCTAAACAACTCAGTGAGACCATGTCTCCAACTAAATGCAAAATAGGGTTGAAGAAATGGCTCAGTGGTTGAATGCCCTGAGTTCAATCCCCAATACTATCCCTCCAAAACATGATACTTTATGGCCTATGTGTTTTGTAATTTTATAATTTGTTTAAACATATTAAACAGAAACCTAAAACCATATTATGTAACAATTCACAGACTGTATTCTAATTCATTTTGTCTCTTCACTCCCCATAAGATGGCAGAATCTCACATGGGTAACAGATATCCTTGTGACTCTGCTGTAATTTCCAATCTTTTATAATATGGGTACATACTTTATAATTGCATATTTAATTTTTTAAAATTATAAGTAACATTATCCATTTGAGGGCTAGTCCTTTCCCAGCCATGGTAGTTTTTGAAACTGAGGAGCCTACTGCGTTATGACACTTCACTTACCAATTTATAAGGACAAAATAATAATCAAAGGCTTTCCCCCATTACGGGTGATGTGAGCTTTTAGACTCCCCAGTACCCCCTTACCAGTGGCTGCACATGTATGAGATAGTGGCCTTTTCCCTGGACCATTTTTCAGGTTCCTTCTTCTTTCAGACTCCCCAGGATGAGCACCCAGTCCCCACCCACACTGCTGGAGCTGTCAGGGAGCAGCCTGCTGAGCAACAAGTCCAGGGCCATCCTGGATCTGGAGGACCTGCCCATAGAGCTCTTCCCACCACTCTTTGTGGAGGCCTTCAGCAGGGGACACACTGAGGTGCTGAAGAAAATGGTGCAGGCCTGGCCCTTTACCTGCCTGCCCCTGGGGGCCCTGATGAGAAAGCCACAGCTGGAGATGCTCCAAGTGGCACTGGATGGGCTGGACATGCTGCTTGCCCAGCAGGATCACCCCAGGTGAGCGGGACCCAGGTGACCTGGAAGCACCCCGGGGACCAAGGAAGTGATGGCTGTGGGTGGAGAGACTGGGTGCTGAAGAGTGCCACCAGAGAGGTTTTGGAGAGGCCTTGCCCATGCTGAGCCCCATCTGGGAACGTGACCCAGATGTGGAGGGTGCTTGTGGCAGCTGCGGTGATCCCTGAAGAGGGCTGAATCTGCCCCTCCCTCAGCTGCTACAGGTCAGGTCAGCAGCCTGTATTGGAGGGAAGTGGGTGGAGAAAAGCAAGACAGAAGAAAGAGGTGGGGCAGGGGGCAGCAGCTGAGAGGGGAAGGAAGGGGCCTCAGGGTTGAGACTCTGCTGTCCTTTCTGCAGGAGGTGGAAACTGCAAGTCTGGATTTGCAGTATGTTCACCACAACTTCTGGAGAACGTGGTCCTGGATCTAGAGCCATGGTCGATGCCCGCTCACCAGAGTTCATGAAGAAAAATCGAACATTGAAACATGGTCCAGCAATGGCAGCTAAGCCACCCTTGAAGGTTTTCATAGACTTGAGCCTCACAAAAAGGCCCCTGGATGAATTCCTGACCCACTTGTTCCCTTGGGTCACACAGAGGAGGGACAGGCTGCACCTGAAACCCATCGGCCACACCAGAAAGGCCCTGAGACTGCTGCAGCTGGAAACTGTCCAGAAGGTGGAAGTGCACTGCACCTGGGTGCCCTCCACCTTGGCTGCTTGTGCTCCTTTCTTGGGCCAGATGAGGAACCTGAGGAAGCTGAGGTCTCCCAGTTCCGTGTGCCTGCCCACATCTCCCCAGAGGAGCAGGAGTGGCTGCTCACCCAGATCACCTCACAGTTCCTCAGGATGCAGTGCCTGTGGAAGTTTTGTGTGGATGCTGTCCTCTTCCTCGAGAGCCACTTGGAGCAGGTACTGGGGTGAGTAAGGGGGGTAAGGATCCTCTGCAGACCAGTATCAGTAAATCTGAAAGGGCACCTACTGTGTGCCAGCCACTGATACTCTCATGGTGAACAAGACACTTGAAGGTAAATAACCCCTCATCTGTTCCTTTTGTATCTGAAGCTCCATCTCCTAACCTGTGTTAGAGCAAAGGGCTAAACCAGGGTCCATGGTCTGGGAAGCATAACTCTGCCTGGAAGCCAGCTTGGGGGGAGATAGGAGCTAGTGAGGGTGGGTGAGGTTCCTTCCCTGGAAGGCCTGTCCAGCGAAGGAGGTGAGAGATGGGTAGAGGAGAGGACGCTGGAGGAGGGAAGCCCCCTCACCTGCACCTTGCAACAGGGAAGCTCTGTGCTCTCCAGCGGGGAGCAGAGGAGCTGCCTCTAATGCCCCCCTGGGGAAGGCTGCTGTGAGCCTCAGGTGGTGATTCTGGAGTTGAGGGTGAGGAGCAGGGATGGAGGGTACAGGGTGTGAGCCCCACAGGTGGACAACCCCGGTGGGTTTATTTCATCTTGTCTGGATTTGTCCTTCATACATGACTCCCCCTGACCTCCTGAGGTCAGAGCTGTGGCCTTCAGCTTGGCAGTAAGGGGGGGGGCTTAGAGATGATGGACCCACCTGGTCACTCAAGTGGTGGTGAAAGGCTCACCCTGAAATTCGGTGATGTGTACAAGCAGATTCTGCAACCCGCAGTGTCCTGGGGGTCCACCATCATCAGAAGGACAGGGTGACCTTGGGTTTGGGATTAGACAGTTTTCATATACCATTTCCCACTATATCCACTTGGTGCCTTCATTCTCCAGAAGTAACTCTTTGCTTTCTCTCCAGGAGTCAGACCCCCTTGAAAACACTCTCGCTGAGAGGTTGTCCACTCAAGGAGAAGGATTTAAAGCATCTGTCCATGTGTCTGAGCACTGATCAACTGAAGTGTCTGGATCTCAGCTCTTTTTCCATGAAAGATGAGTCCTGAGCCCCTCCAGGTCCTGCTGGAGAAGGACGCACACACTCTTGAGACCCTGGTCTTAGAGTTTTGTGAGATAACAGAGTCCGAGCTAAATGCCATCTATTCAGCCCTGGGTCACTGTTCCCAGCTCAAAATCTTCAGTTTCTGTGGAAACCAAATCCCCCTGACTGCTCTTAAGAACCTGCTGAGCTACACCGCTAGCCTGCTGCTGGAACAAGTGAAGTACCCTGCCCCTCTGGAGAGCTTTGATGAAATCCTCTGGGGTTTTTGGACTGAGATCAACCCCATGAAATTTGACCAGGTTCAGAAGGAGCTGATGCAGCTGGTGAAGGACATCAGGCCTGTCCACGACATCCAGATTTATTTTTACAATTGTATTCTTCACTTCAAGCATACAGATTTTATTGCCTGAAACCCAGTGGCAATTTGGTAGGCAGGGGATTGTTGACATGCACAACACATTAGCTTCTTTGGGCTGGGGGTGAGGCTCAGGTAGAGTGTGCCCTGCAGGCATGAGGCTGTGAGTTTGACCTCCAGAACCTCAAGAAATGTTTCTTATAAATTTCTGATGGGGTTCATGTGTGCATATGTCTTCAAGTTTGAGTCCAGTCTTGACAACTCAGGATGACCGTCTCAAAATAAGGGCTGGGATGTAGCTCTGGGCAAATGCCCTGGCTTCAATCCCCAGTACCCCTGAAAAATGGGATAGGGTTGGCCTTCAGGAGAGAGGTATAATGGCCTTCATTTTACTATGCTACTTGGTTTTTGGATCTATTATTCCATAATAAAAATGTACTAAATTTTCACTAATATGATGATTTTGTGTGTGTGGGGGGGTATTGAATCAAAGAGTGCTCAAAAAGGCCACATCCCCAACTCTTTTTAAGACAGGTTCCAAGTTGTATAGGCCATAGTTAAGTTGCTGAGGCTGGCCTTGAACTTGATCCTCCTGCCCCAGTCTCCCAAGCTGCTGGGACCACTGGTGTGTGCTACCACACCCGGCTGCTAATTTGAAATCCTTTGGAAGCATGGGACATAACTGCCATACCTGCCTTGCTGGGTTTGAAGCCCTGCTTTTTTTCTGTGCCTCTGCTCAGGGCCAAGAACCAAGTCTGAGCTACCAAGACAGACAGCAGTCCTGGAAGCCTGGTCTGCCTGCAGATTTTCAGGGAAGTGAATGGGGAGGTTAACTCAGAAAGATCAGACAACCATAGCCAAGGTCAGAGGACAGAAACCGCAGGTACTTCAGAATTTTAGTCTGCACCATGTCACCAGGCTATTTAAAAGGACTTCCAGTTGCCTAATTCAGACACCACTGGAGGTTCAAGGCTACCTTCTGGCATAATTGAGGAACAGGACTCAAGACTAGGATTGTTTTCTGTTTGGTGGCGGCTCAAAATGGATTTTTTTATTTGGTCATTTGCGGACAATCTGCCCAGTGTGATCAATAAAGCAGGACACTCCTGGACCCCATTCCTGTGGATTTAACCAAACCATTTCTCGACTGTTCTTTTTGCCATCAAATAACTCTCTCCTTGCTCCAAGCATCTGCAGCTTCCAGAAGGAGTGGACGAGTGTTCCAAAGGGGCCCAGATCTGTAGAATTGTGGCCAGGCCGCCATTTGGGAGGAGTGTCCAGAAAGATCAAAATGCTGTCACCTTCTGCAGCCACAGCATGTTCCCGAGGTCACTCTGCTTCAAGCAGACTGGCTCTCTCTCCCTCTTGGGGTGAAAATCTGCTACTTGCCAGGCAGGAGCAGCTGCTGGAGCAGGGGTTCAACTGCTGTGATGACTGGCTCTGGCTGTGGAAGGGGCAGGCAGTGGGCTCTCTGCTGTCCCCATATGCCCCCTACTCCCCAATACTAGACTGACTCCTCCTCCAGGTCTCAGATGGCATCACTTCTGAGGCCCTCTCCGAACACCCCATCGTCCACACCATGGTTGTTCCATAGAAGGAATGGATCACAGCTGGCCACATTGCACATTCTTGCTTCTTATGGATGGCCAGCCCCAGAGACAGGGACTCACCTGCCATCTTCATCCATGTGGATCCTACCTGACCCCCCTGCCTAGCTACACAGGTGCTTAATATATAGTGTTATGACTGAGCTACATCCCAGTCCTTATTTTTTTTATTTTGAAACAGGGTTTCAAGTTGCTAAGGCTGGCCTGCAACCTGTGATCCTCCTGCCTCAGCCTCCTGAGTTGCTGGGATTACAGCTATGTACCACAGTGCCCTCTGGTCTTCTCTGAATGTGGCCTGTTGCTCATCAGGGCCTCCCCCTGTTGGGTGCACTTTTCAGCCTGGTGGTCTCAGGAGGGCTGAGCTTCCTACATGATAGTGGCTCCCAAAGGGCAGGAAGCACAGCCTGCCAGGTGTTAGGCTCCTCTCCAGGGCCCAGTTCAGCAGCACTCTGGCATATTCATATTCTATTCCTCATAGCAAGGCTGGGGATGTAGCTCATTGGCGAATACCCCAGTCTCAATCCTTTATAGCAGGCTCAATCCCTTTTAAATAAATAAATAAATAATAATAATAATAATAAGGAGCGCTGGGTGTGGTTGCACATACCTGTAATCCCAGTGACTGTGGAGGCCAAGACAGGAGGATCTCAGGTTTAAGGCCACTTGGGACACTTTGCTACTGAGCTACACCCCCAACACATTTTATGTTTTTACTTGAGACAGGGTCTGACTATATTGCCCAGGCTGGCTTGGAATATCCGATCCTCCTGCCTCAGCCTTCCAAGTTACTGGGATTGTAAGTGTGCACCTCAGTACCTGGCCATAGAGCATTTAAAACCCTCAAGAGATTACATTGCACCAGGGAGCAAGTGCCATAACTTAAAGGAGAATAATAGCGTCAGACTGCAAAATTCCTCTGGATGAATGTTATACCAATACCGAGCCCTCAAATAACTCTCAGACCACACATTGCCATTCCAATTAAGCCTTTTTTGGTGGCCAGCAGCAGACACTCTACTCTCTAAAAGCGAGATGGTCAGAGTAGCACACCACATTCAGTGATGCCTCATATTTAAGCCAAAAACCACAAAAGGGAGATTTGGGAGTCTAGCCAATGTAAGCAAGCACATTGAGAATGAAAACAAGAGCAGTGCACTATAATTTTATTGATGTATTTATATTAACCAAGTTTTAGATTCTGTAAGGTGGAACAATGTTCTAAAATATCAGTTGCTGTTTCACCAGAGATGTACAAATTTCATTTGTCCAGTTAGTTGCTCCAGAGAATAAAACTTCACAGACACATGTAATTAATATTTTAAGAAGTGTTTTTCATTTTAATATGTAAATCAAACTTTTATTTATAACAGCACATTAATATTTGCTCTTACATATATAAACAACTTAGTTATAAAGAAACATTGTAATATTTATCCTTTATTTATAGATGTTTATATTACTTACTTAGACCCTATTGTTTACTTAGATGTATTATAATTATATTTTACCACACAAAGACATTTTTACCTGGAAACATGTTTTTTACTAAATATATTTTTATATTTAGAACATTTTAATAATTTTTAATACATACATCCCTCTTTTTGTTTATACCTTAAAATAACTCTTATCAATTTCTGAATTTAGATAAATTAATCCATTTTAATAAGAGGAAATATATTTACAGTACTCTAATTGAAATGCAGTTGAAACCTCTTGACTTTTTGTATATAGAATTATACCCGCTGGGACTTTTAACTTTTAGTAACCTTGTTTTTGTGATAACATAAAGTAATTTTAATTTTTTTAAATTTACCTATATATGAAAACACCAACAGTGCTTAAATATTTTGCCTTATGGAATTTAAGGATTTAAGATTATTTGATATTACATTTAACAGTTAACAGTTAAACTTTGTAAACCAATCAGATGTCTCTAACAATCACATGCATGATTAATTTCATATAGGTCAGATTTAATTTACATTTTATTAAAAAAGGGTATAAGACAAGTGCATTGAATACAATTTGTTATTTTTTCCCTTGGAAGAAAAATCCTAGAGATAATGGATATTAGACACTTTATAGACATTAACATTTTATTAACAACCGTTTGACCACCTAGAAAAAAATCTGTAACTTGTTTAAGTTGCATTAGTAACTTTAAAGACATTTTTACCTTTATTTATTTACCCAATTTCGATTGAACCTTTTAAATCATATGAAGCAAAGGTATTTGGATCCATTTCTTAAATTTTAATTTATGAGCCCATATGTCAATTTTTAGTACTAAATATATGTAGACACAGCAATACATGTAGACGGACAGTACTCCGGTGCCCCTACACAAAACAGACAAACAAAAGCCTTGTAGGTTTTTTATTAAAAAACTATCAGATTGAGAGTTAACCCTTGTTATTTGGCTTTAGAACAAAGCAGAATGTAATCAGAAAAACATATTAGCCTAGGCGTCTCTTTGTGCCAACACCAAGCAGATGGCAGGGCCGTGGTGCTTCTAATTCTCAAGGCTGCTCTTCCTAGTTCTGTGGTCATCTTCTGTAACTGATGTCTCTGTTTGCTTCTGCCTCTGCTCACATTTCTGTGCTACTGCATCTCTCATCTGGGCTCTGAGGCTGTAGGCCTTGGATTGAACATGGTTCAAAATAAGTGCATCTGTGCTGAATGTGTAGAGACTTTTTTCATGTAATTATTCTCTACACAGCACAGTGTAAACCGCTATGTAATGTTCCCATTGTATTAAATGTTATAAGGAACCTCGTGATGGTTTAAAGCACACAGGAAGATGTGCATAGGTTATATGCAAACACTGCATCATTTACACCTGACCTTGAACATGTGCAGATTTTGGTATACAAATGGGGTGTGGGGGGGTCCTGGAATCAATTCATTGTGGATACTGAGTGAAGACTGTCTTGGCCTTGGGCTAGGGAGTATAATTTTCACATATGTGTTTACTCTCTATGTCACTTGAACCCTACACATTTTCACACATCAATAATCATTGGTTTTCTGGTGGGTACTAGGGATTGAACTCAGGGGCACTTGACCATAGATGCACATCCCAGCACTATGGTGTATATATTTTAGAGACAGGGTCTCCCTGATGAGCTTAGTGCCTTGCCATTGCTGAGGCTGGGTTTGAACCCCTGATCCTCCTATCTCAGCCTCCTGAGCCACTGGGATTACAGGCATGTGCCACTGTGACTTGCAACCATGGTTCTTAGTATCAAAAACCTAACCCAGGTACATTTAAGCAGAGAGAACAACTGTAAGCATGTTGCAAAGCCCACAAGTTTACTGTTGGGACAATGCTTTGAAAGTGGGCAGGGACCAAGGGAAGCTGGCTAGTGTTGGGATGGGCAAAGGTGTGACACCTGCAGTGGAGGGGAGAAATAAGTCATATTCACACACTAATGCTTTTTTCAATGCTTTATTCACTCAAATCACTCAATACAACTTCAATGTATAGGTTCTTAATCAAGAAAAGGATAATCCTTAATGCTGGGCACTGCAATACAAATAATCAATTCAAAACTAAAAATTCTGAGTTAACTCTGAGCACAGCAAACACTTAATCATATCAGACTCATTACAGACATTCCCTCTGCATGCTCAGCTCAAGTGCCAGGTTTAGAGTGTCAAGTCTTAGGGTTGACGTCCAGCAGATGCTCACTCGCTCAGACGGCAGTGATCAGGTCAGGAACCAATGGAGGATTCTCCTGGGCTGGATGTGACAGCTGGTTGAGGAGACAGTCTTAAGAGGAAGTCGCCATTCTCACCAGGGTCGAGATGGGGCTGTAGAGTCTGAGAGTGGTGAGGACGATGCAGAGGATCAGGCAGATGATGAGAAGAGGTGGGACATCAGCACTGGACCTCATCGGGGTCTCCAGCATGTGGCCATGAGTGCAGCTGGCTGAATGTCTGTTCACTTGCTCCATCATTTCTACTAAATGTTGGGGCTCTGCTCACCCTTTCAGTCCCTATCGCTATTACCTTGTTTCTTAGTGACATCTTACATTCTGAGGTCATGACCTCTGGTTCGACAGTTTCTGTCCTGACCTCTCACCTCTGACTCCCATCAGGGTGAAGGCAAATGACCATGACTTCACTCTGAGTTTTAACTGGGTTGTGAAAAGAGACTTGTCTTTATCAGCTGTGCCTGATTCATACTAGAGGGCTCTGGAGGTTGTGCCTGGAATTACTTAGGCTGAGGCCATTCTTAGGTTAAGGCCATCCTGACAGCCAGCCTGGACCACAGCTTGGACCCCCCACAGACACCCTGATTAGGACCTGCTGCCAGGTGACAGCACAATTGGGGCACAGGCCACACCTTAGGCATTAACCCCAAACCACATCAGGAGGCAGAAAAATACAATTGACGTTTTCATTCCTATCAAGTGATGGTGGACCCTGCCTCACTTGGAGACTCCCATGTTGGGTGGGGAATTGCTTGACACAGGAAGGGCTTTCATTTAGAGGCCAACTAAACTACACCTCAGCTGCAAACAAAAACCAACATGTATTCCCTATCTATATATGTATGTATGCACCATCTCTAACCTATTCTATGACCCCTGAAGTGTCCTGCTGGCCTCCCTCGCCAGAGTTCTTGAGAGTTCAGAGAAGGGGAACGTGATGGAGATGTACAAATTTCATTTGTCCAGTTAGTTGCTCCAGAGAATAAAACTTCACAGACACATGTAATTAATATTTTAAGAAGTGTTTTTCATTTTAANGAGGGGTGGAGAGACCTTGGCCATGCTGAGCCCCATCTGGGAGGGGCTTCTGGATGTGGAGGTGCTTGTGGCAGCTGTGGTGACCCATGAAGGAGGCTGCCCCTGCTTCTAACTCAGCTGGTACAGGTGGGGGCCAGGCACAATTGGAGGGAAGTGGGTGGAGAAAAGTAAGACAGAAGGAAGAGGTGGAGCACGGAGCAGCAGCTTAGAGGGGAAGGAAGGGGCCTCAGGGCTGAGACTCTGCTGTCCTCCCCGCAGGAGGTGGAAACTACAGGTTCTGGATTTGCGGAATGTTCGCCACAACTTCTGGAGGATGTGGTCTGGAGCCGTGGTCGATGCCTGCTCACCAGAGGCCATGAAGAAGAATCGAAAATTGAAACATGCTCCAGCAATGGCAGCTAAGCCGCCTTTGAATGTAGTCATAGAATTGTGCTTCACAGTAAGGCCCCTGGACAAATTCCAGGCCCACTTGTTCCTGTGGGTCACACAGAGAAGGGACATGGTACACCTGTGTTGCAGTAGGCTGAAGATCTTTGGGAAACCCACCCGCCACACCAGGAAGGTCCTGAGACTACTGCAGCTGGACTCTGTCCAGAAGGTGGGAGTGCACTGCACCTGGGCCCCCTCCACCTTGGCTGCTTGTGCTCCTTTCTTGGGCCAGATGAGGAACCTGAGGATGCTGCTTGTCTCCCAGGTCCGCGTGCCTGCCCACACCTCCCCAGAGGAGTAGGAGCTGCTGCTCGCCCAGCTCACCTCGAAGTTCCTCAGGATGGACTGCCTGTGGAAGTTCTGTGTGGATGCTGTCCTCCTTCATGAGGGCCACCTGGAGCAGGTGCTGAGGTGAGTAAGGGGTGGGGGGAGAGCATCCTCTGCAGGCCAGTATCAGTAAATATGAAAGGGCACCTACTGTGTGGCAGCCACAGGAGGACAGGGGACAGGAGCTAGTGAGGTGGGTGAGGTTCCTTTTCTGGGAGGCCTATCCAGTGAAGGTGGTGGGAGACGGGGTAGAGGAGAGGGCACTGGAGGAGGGAAGCCCCCTCACCTGCACCTTGCAATAGGGGAGCTCTGTGCTCTCCAGTGGGGAGCAGAGGAGCTGCTTCTAATGCCCCCCTGGGGAAGGCTGCTCTGAGCCTCGGGTGGTGATTCTGGGGTTGAGGGTGAGGAGCAGGGATGGAGGGTAAGGGTGTGAGCCTCACAGGTGGACAATTCCAGTGGGTTTCCTTCATCTTGCTTGGGTTTATCCTTTGTAGATGACTCCCCCTAAAACTTCTGTGGCCAGAGCTGTGCCCTTCTGCTTTGCAGTGAGGAAGGGAGCCATAGAGATGTGCACCCATCTGTTCACAGGAGTGATGGTGAACCTCGCCCTGACATGGGGGTCATGTGAATGACCAGATTCTGCAAAAGGCAGAATTGCCTTTTGACACTGCTCCTCAGAACTAACTGTCTGGTTTCTCCTTAGGAAACCTGAAGAACCCCCTGTAGACTCACTCAATAACCAACTGCCGGATGTCAGATTCTGACTGGAATTATCTTTCCTGATTTCCAAACACCAGAAAGCTCAGACACCTGGAACTGAGGGGCATCAAACTGACCAATTTGAGTCCAGAGTACCTCAAAATTCTGCTGGAGACTGTTGCACCAACCCTGAAGAGCCTGGACTTGGAAACGTGCAGGATCACTGACTCCCAGCTCCAGGCCCTCCTGCCTGTTCTGAGCTGCTGCTCCCAGCTCAGGGTTTTGAGCTTCCATGGAAACCGCATCTCAATGTCAGCCCTGAGGGACCTGCTGCTTCACACTGCCAGGCTGAGCCAGTTGAGCATAGAGCTGTAACCTGCCCCTCTGGAGAGCTATGATGCCCAGGGTTCCATCCACCCAGGGAGATGTTCTCAACACTGTGCCGATCTCACAGCAATAGTGAGGGACTTTAGGCAGCCAAAGGTCCTTGTGTTCTGTAGTTTTCCCTGTCATTGTTGTGGCTACAAGTTCATTCACTGCTCGTGTCCAACAGCTGTCTAGTTGTGTGTGTTTTAAAAGCATACTTCTAGGCAATTGGAGGTATAACCAGGATGTAGGGTCACCTTAGATGGAACACAGATCCCACCATTTCAGACACTGCCTGAGGTGTGGATGGGAAAGGAAAGTGCAGCAGGGGCCTCCATTGGAGGGAAGCCCCCCGAGGATAGGACCTTCAGGACATGTGTCTTCATAGAGACATACATAGGGACCTGGATCTCTAGAATGGGATTCAGGCTTGATGGGCACAGGAAGAAGCTATTGTGTTTCATGGCTGGTCCATAAATAGTCAGAAATGAACGGAATCTCAAGGTTAGTCTTCTGACGTCCTCTGTGATGGATTTACCTGGCTTTCTGATGAAACCTTGGGATTCTCCAGGTGCTGATGGAGAAAGATGGCCCTGGGTGCTTGGTGAACAATGAGGTTCAGCCCCAGGAAGTCAAGGGATCAAACTGAAATCTGGTCATGATGTGTGGCTACTCTGTGGCTTAATACGTGCGGGTGCACACAGGTGGCCTGGAACATTCTACGTAGGCACTGAACATGAGCCAAGGCAAGGAAACCTCTTCTCAGGGGACCTCAGTGCCACCCAGACATTCAACACTGCCTCTTCCTTGAGGATCTTCATGTAGACCCAGAAACCTCAGGTCTCTGCCTCTGGATGCTCTGGGAAAGGGCATCTGTGCATATGATAGGCCCCAGTGTCCGGCTCCCAGTGCCTGCAGGAGATGTCCATGCTGTACTTTGATCAGAGCCTCTGGGTCTCACCAAACGTTGCCTGTCATCCACCTAGGTAGTCTGTCCTCAAACTATTGGTGCCCATTGAAGGTATTCAAATTCTCTTTCAGCAAAATAGTAGAATCATATAGGTAGATAACACTTGCAAATATTTCAAAATTAAACTGAATAAAAGCTCTGGTGGGGCGGGGGTTGCACATAACTGACAGACCTTCCCCTAACACTTTGCTCCGCTGAGCACTGGGCTGTTGGGGTTGTGCAGCGACCTTAGCCTTAGGTTCCCATCCAAGGATGAGAACGAGGTCCCCCCTCTCTTCATTTGCGGTGTTCTAAAGCTGCCTGTGAACGCGTTTTAATTATGGCTTGAATAACTCTCCACACATAGTGAACTGGAACCCACTTGGATGTGTAAGCAGACTGCAGCTCACTCTTGGAACTGGTAGCAGAGTCTGGGCCATGCACACCAGCTCATCTGTCCCCCAAACAGTGGGCCATGCACACGTGGCGGGAGGAAGGTTCTGAGCAGCATTTGTTCTGCACTGCTCCTGGACTCTAGATTCAAATAAAGCCAAAGACCTGCAAAATGAGATCTGTCATCATTTGATCTTTTAAGAGTTATCATGACTAAAAAGGGACTTGAAGATATTCTGGTTTCTCCAAACCCCTTGAACACTGGAAGGGTTTTGATGGCTCTTAGTCTTCCCAGAGCCCTGGTGATAAAGCACTCACCTCTCTTTGAGCTGCTCATTTTGGACTCTAGGTTCATTTGTGCTGTGAGACAGCACACAAATGTAGGATGTCATGACAAACAGGATCGGGTGTGTAAGGGTGGCTGGGTCAGGCAGATGGGACTGGGTTCAACTCCTTGTGTGATAGTCCAGCCAAAGTGACTCCATATTGTTTTGTGACTCCATCTTGTAAAACAACCATGCCAAGTAGA
>NW_026007868.1:52683-55223 GCF_001458135.2 Marmota marmota marmota
ATCATTTCTGTGTATATAGAGAGAGACAGATAGGAGGGCATGGCCAAAGAAATCCCAAGAATGATGCATTCAGTTGATTTTCCCTAAGACCAAAAACAGATTTAACCCTTTCCTGTCTCACACTCAGGACTATAAAAGTCAAATACTAATAAAAGTCAGTCAATAATATAGAGTGAACAATTAATGTGTCCTTCATTGAGACCCTACACTTCAGGTATTCCCTTTCAGGTATGGACTTTTGATTAAATCAATTAATTGGGGGAAAAAAAGAAGAAGTTCAGTGGGATTAAGTGGGTGGTGATTCAACTATTTAACCAGATAACTCTGATTGGAGCTAGGAGTTGAAAAGAGGAGGGGGAATTAGAAAGACCCCATAAAAGCTTCAAGGAGCCATAGAAGCACAGAAGCCTGGAACCTGTGTCACTGTCTGGCACTGCTAGGATTCAGAACTCCCTGCCAATCGTCCAGCTCTGGTAAGTCACCAAACCCCATGGAGACCCCATTCAGGCTGCCTGGTGGCATACACCTTTATTCCCAGCTACTTGGGAGGCTGAGGCAGGAGGATTGCTTGAGCCCACGAGTTCAAGACCAGCTTGGGCAACTGAACTCAAAACAGAACCTCTATGGGGTCTACTCTCAGCCAGTCTTACCCAGTTACCTAGAGCCTAGGACAGGTAGCACATGTCTGTAAACCCAGCAACTCTGGAGGCTGTGGCAAGAGAAGCACAAGTTGGAGGCCAGCCTGAGCAATTAAAAAGCAAGATCCTGTCTCCGAATAAAAAATAAAAGGAGCTGGAGATGTAGATTGGTGTTAGAGCACCACTGGGTTCAGTCCCCAATACCAAAAAAGAAACAAAAAATGGTGACACCTAGTTTGTGATGGCAAAAAGAATATCATATTCTGTCTCTCCAAAGGATCAGATGTCCGCATTTTGTGTCTCTAAATGCAGTTTTGCCTTTATCCCAATAATTTTGATTTCTGTTTTGGTTTAGGTCATATTAAATTTCTTTCCTTCTGTTTTTCTTTTTTTTTTTTAGATGAATTTCCACCTCTTTATCACCTTTAATTTCAAAATACTTCTTCCTTTGCATCTTCATGGTAACTTTGATTCCAGTTAGAGAAACAGACTCAAAAAAGTAGATGGGAATCAAAGGAATGGCTACTAAAGTTTTCCAAACATAATTGTCCTTCCTTCTCTCTGGGTCTGATAGTCTTAAGACAAGTCTCTTCTTAAATAATTCAACACAACATCTTCAATGGTGGCTGGACTGGAACAGGCATTTCATTCAGCCACTCAGTACCTCAAAGTTTCTTAACAATCTCATGCTTGGGCTTAGTTGCATTCACTTAGAATTTTTTTTTTTCTGGAACCACACAATATTTTTCATAAGCTGCACTCTATTCTGATCTATTTCTTTCCCAGGACTCCACTCCAAAGTGGCATGCTGTCACGTGTACAAGATATATGTGACAATTGAGCCTCATCTCAGAGTTAGCTTTTTCCATCTCTTACTTGCAAATGTTCTCAAATACTATATGTGGCTTTTAGCATTGCTTACATTTAAACTGTTCATGGTGGTACCTGTCTGTAATCCAGCTATTCAAGAGGCTGAGGCAGGAAGATCAGGAGTTTGAGACTTATCTGGACAACTTTGTGAGATCCTGTTCAAAATAAAACAGGGTTGGGAGCCGGGTGTGGTGACAGGTGTCTGTCATCCCAGTGGCTTGGGAGGCTGAGCCACAGCAAATTAGCAAGGCCCTAAGCAGCCTCAATATAAAAAATAAAAAGAGCTGAGGATGTGGTTCAGTGGTTAAGTACCCAGAGTTCAATCTTTGGTATCAAAAACAAACAGGGCTGGGGATGTAGCTCAGAGGCAAAGCACCCTGAGTTTAATCCTGTGCCATAAAGTTAATAAATACAAACCAAAAGGGGTAAGGGTGTAGCTCAGTGGTAAGCTACCCCTTGCTTCAATCCCTAGTATCACCAAAAAAAGAAAAGTATAAGTAAGTAAATTGATTTAAAAATTGCTCATTTTAAAAATGAAAATCAATGACACCCACTTTAGTTATTAATTCACTGAAGCTAGGGATTGAACTCAGGAGCAATATAGTACTGAGCTACATCCCCAACCCTATTTTATTTTTCATTTTGATACGTGGTCTCACTAAGTTCTAGGCTGGCCTGGAATTTGTGATCCTCCTGCCTCAGTCTCCCAAACCATGGGGTTATAGGCCTGAACCACCAGGCCTGGTTTGCCACCCAAAGAGTGAAATTGGATCACCCAATTGCCAAAGCAGCCACTTGGCTGAGTGGTTTCCTCAGGGTAGGTATAAGGTAGAGCTATGGAGCTTGGCTGTGAATGATGTGTTTGGGTGGGGCATCCCCCAGGATCCCTCCATGCAGACTCCAGAGGATGAGCAGCGGACCCCACCCACACTCCAGGAGCTGGCAGGGCGAAGCCTCCTGAAGGACAAGTCCAGGGCCATCCTAGCTCTGGAGGACCTGCCCATACAGCTCTTCCCACCACTCTTCATGGAG
>NW_026007868.1:59123-64384 GCF_001458135.2 Marmota marmota marmota
TCTTCCTCCTAGAAGGCCGTCTGTGCCAGGTGCTCAGGTGAGGAAGCAGAGGGAACTGTCCTAGGACATCAGAGCAAACTCTTTGTCACATGAAACTTCAGCGGGCACCTGCTGTGTGCCAGCCACAGTGACTTAACATTGATGGAGATGTTAGAAAGTCAATGAAGTGTTTGTTTCACTCTGTCCTGAAGCCAGGTCTCACCTAAACCCCCACACAGAAGCAGAGTCCTAAACAGGGGTCCTTGGTCTAGGGAGCAGAACTCTGCTGGGGAGCCTGGTGGGGGGAGACTAGCTAGTGAGTAGGTGTGAGGTTCCTTCCCTGGGAGGCCTGTCCAGCAAAGGTGGGGAGAAGCAGGGTAGAGGGGAGGGCACTGGAGGAGGGAAGCCCCCACACCTGCACCTTTCAACAGTGAAGCTCTGTGCTCTCCAGCGGGGAGCAGAGGAGTCGCCTCCAATGCCCCCTGGGGAAGGCTGCTCTGAGCTCTGGGTGGTGATTCTGGACTGGAGGGTGAGGAGCAGGGGTGGAGGGTACAGGGTGTGAGCCCCACAGGAGGGCAACCCCAGTTTGTGCGGCTCCATCTTGCCTGGGTTTGTTATTTGTGCATGTCTCACCCTGACCCCCTCTGCTACAGCTGTGGCTTTCTGCTTGGCAGCCAGGAGGGGCACTTTATAGATGATGGACCCACCTGGTCACTCAAGTGGGGGTGAAAGGCTCAGCATGAAACAGGGTGACGCAAATGAGCAGATTCTGCAACAGTCAGAGTCCTGGGTGGAGACCATCATCAAAAGGTCAAGGTGACCTTGGGTTGGGCCAATTTGTCTTCTCCCACCTTGACATCACTCCTCAGAACTAACTGCTTGAATGAACTTTGCTTAGGCTCCTGAAGACCCCCCTGGAGACCCTCTCAATAACCAACTGCCAGCTCTCAGATCCAGACTGGAATGATCTGTCGGGGCCTCCAAACCTCGACCAGCTAATACACCTGACACTGTGGGGCAGCAAATTGACGAGTTTCAGTCCTGAGCCCCTCGTAATTCTGCTAGAGAATGCTGCAGCCACCCTTGAGACCCTAAACTTGCAGGACTGTGGGATCACCAACTCCCAGCTCCAGGCCATCCTCCCTGTCCTGAGCTGCTGCTCCCAGCTCAGGGTCTTGAGCTTCAATGGGAATGACATCTCCATGTCGGTCCTGAGCAACCTGCTGCTTCACACTTCCAGGCTGATCGGTTGAGCCTAGAGAAGTACCCTGCCCCTCTGGAGACCTATGATGCCCAGGGTGCCATCCACCCAGGGAGACTTTTCCAACTCATTGATGAGCTGATGGCGACACTGAGGGATGTGAGAGAGCCAAAGAATGTCCTTTTCTATACTAAACCCTGCCATAGATGTGGCAACTGGTTTATCTATAACCTGCCCTCCAGTCCGTGTCGCTGTTGGCTGCCTGCCTAGTGGGATGCATATATGAGAAATGTTCTCCTGTGCACTTGAAAATAAAGGTAAGACATGACTGTCTCTCCAAGGGGAACTAGAAACAGGATGCCAGAGCACTACTTAACATGAGTGGGAACAGAAAAGCTGATGCAGGAGGCCTGGGTCACAGAGGCTTGGGTCCCGTCAGGAGACTTGGAACCAATGGGGACATGTGTCTTAGGAGTCAGAAACAGGAATCTGAATTTCTAGAAGTAGATTGTGCTGAGAGGTACACAGGGCATGACCCCTGCATGGATGGTTGCAAACGAGTGACTTGTGAACTTGCGGCAGAGCCTCTGCTGTCCTCCAAGGTTTTCAGCTTAAAGGTCAGGAAGCTAACCCAGTGGCTGATCAGTGCTGATTAGTGACACTGGAGCGGGGGAACTCATGGCATGAGAATAGTGCAGGGCAATTCTGAGTATACCCTCCATTCTTTATTTCTCTCTGGGTGCCATTCCTTCGGATGAATGTGGCTTTTGAGTGGGGTAATGCGCCTGTGGTTGCCCACAGGACTGAGAACACTAACCTGCTCTCTAAAGGAGTTTATCTGAGGATAGTAGGAGACTTCCATCTGAGTTATTCAGGACATAGTGGACCACAGACCACAGCTTTATCCACAAGTGCTGAGGTTCAGGGAAAAATAGTCTGAGTCTTTGTGTGTGTGTGTGTTGGGGATTGAACCCAAGGGTGCCCTACTACTGTAGAGAACTTGATAGAATACAATTTAAATCCTTGTACAATTTAACAACCCATCAGTCAAGAAACCTAAAGGGAGGTTGGACATATACCCAAGAGTTAGGTGCAATAGATAAAATTATAAATGCAAGATTTCCTGCAATTCCAAACCCCAGCACCTGTCATCTAATAGGCCTGCAGACTCCAAATGGTTCGCAGCAGACACCTTCACTCTGCTGTCTCTGGTACCCAGTGATAAGCAGAGCCAACACTGTTGCCTTCTGAAAAATCAGCAATACACCCAGACTGGGAATCTACAAGTGTGCCCTGAAATGCCACATCACCCCTCTCAGGCATCACGCCAAGACCTCTCATCCATACAATCTCCTAGAAATGCCTCTCAATTTGCAAATGATTTGTTTTATGATCCCCTACTGCACAGGATTCTAAAATAGTTTTTCTTCCCCTTTAACAGTAGGTGGCAAATGAGAGCCATAAGACCTCCTTGGATAAACTTGAGTTCTCTGCAGAAGAAATCCATTATGCCTGGAGCAGTGGCACATGCCTGTAATCCCAGAGCTCGGGAGGCTGAGGCAGTGGGATTGCAGGTTCAAAGCCAGTCTCAGCAAAAAGTGAGGCACTAAGCAACTCAGTGAGACCCTGTCTCTAAATAAAATACAAAATAAGGCTGGGGATGTGGCTCAGTGGTCGAGTACCCCTGAGTGAAATCCCAGTACACCCCACTCCCCCCAAAAAAACCAAAGAAATAAAGAAAAAGTCTATTATTTAGGTTATGCTCTGATTATGCAGGAAATTTCCCTCTTACCTGAAGAAGACAAGACATCCCAGGTCTCCCTAAACCCAGAACTGAGACAATTAAGAGGTTTCCCTTCCATCTCTAAGATTCAAATCCTCTATGATATTGTAACCCAGCTTTTATAATTTCTCTTTAAAAGTTTATTTCAGTACTTGGGATGGAACCCTGAGGCTCTGCAGGACTGAAATACAACCTCAGTCCTTTTAATAATTTTATTTTGAGGTAGGGTCAGTTGCCTGGGCTCCTGGACACAATGACACAGAAGTAAAAGCCCAGCAACTCCGGAGGCTGAGGCAAGAGGATCATACGTTCAAGGCCAGCTGCAACAATTTAGGGAGACCCTGCCTCAAAAAATAAAAAGGGCTGGGAATGTGACTCAGTGGTAGTGCACCCATGGGTTCCATCCCCAGGACCATAAATGAACAAATAAATTCCATTTGCTATACCCCGGCCACTGGTGATGTCAGAGAAGGAGATGCTGGAGAGTGACCAAGGGACCTCAGGGTCTGGTTCCCTGTATAGTCCTGAAGGATGGACTCATCACCACCCACACAGAAGCAGAGGGCTAAACAGGGGTCCGTGGTCTGGGAAGCCGAACTCTGCTGGGAAGCCAGGTGGTGGGGAGAGGAGCTAGTGAGGTGGGTGTGAGGTTCCTTCCCGGGGAGGCCTGTCCAGCGAAGGTGGTGAGAAGCAGGGTAGAGGGGAGGGTGCTGAAGGAGGGAAGCCCCCACACCTGCACCTTGTAACAGGGAAGCTCTGTGCTCTCCAGCAGGGAGCAGAGAGCCACCTCCAATGCCCCCATGGGGAAGGCTGCTCTGAGCCTCAGGTGGTGATTCGAACTTGAGGGTGAGCAGCAGGGATGGAGGCCTTGCATATGGTGGACCTACCTGGTGTAAGGCTTACCCTGAAATGGGTGATGTGAATGAGCAGATTCTGCATCAGGCAGAATCCTGGGTGTTGACCATCATCAGGGGTCAGGGTGACCTTGGGCTTGGGCCAGTTTGTTTTCTCCCACCTTCACATTGCTCCTCAGAACTAACTGCCTGGTGTCTCCTTAGGCAACCCTTCCCACCAGACCCTCTCAATTACTAACTCGCTGTACTTGGAATCAGAGTTGAAGCATCTGTCCCTGTGCCTGGGTATCAGTCAGCTGAATCACATGGATCTTGATGGCATCAAAATTTAAAGCCAGGTGTGGTGGCGAACACCTCTTCTCCTAGTGGCTCAGGAAGCTGAGGCAGGAGGATCAGAAGTTCCAAACCAGCCCCAGTGACTTAGATCCTCAGCAACTTGGCAAGACCCTGTCTCTGAAATAAAAAAGGAAGTGGACTGGGGATGTAGGTCTGTGTTAGAGCACCCCTGGGTTCAATTCCCAGTCCCCCTTCCTCCAAAAAACGTCCAGTTGAAGTCACATGCCCCTCCAAGTTCTGCTACAGAAAGGTCATAGCTACTCTGCAGACCCTGGAATTGCAGGACTGTGAGGTCATGGAGCTGGCAGCTCCATGCCACCCACGTTCCCTGAGCCGCTGCTCCCAGCTCACCATGTTCAGCTTCAATGGTACCTCCCCATGTCAGTCCTGGAGAACCACCTGCTGCATTCTGCCAGGCTGAGCCAGTTAAGCCTAGAGCGTGTGCCCCGCCCCTCTGGAGACCAATCAGTGTCCTACTCTCCACGTTGGTGGTTTGTCCAGCTTCCTGCTAAGCTGATGGGGATACTGAGGGACATTAGGCCTCCCCTGAACATCTGGATCTGTGCCCCTCCTGAGCTTATTGGGCAGATAGGCACCCTTTATCCTGGTGCAACTGGATGTTTCATGGCCCAGGACCCTGTCAGGAAGCAGCTGTGCTACTACTGTGTGCCTTCCCAGTCAGGTGCATAGGAAAAGCTTTCCTCTGGGCACTTAGAGATGAAACTTAGCATGTGGCTGCAAATTCAGAGGACACAGAACCCTGGCTTCAGGGTAGCTGGGAAAAGACTGAGGTGAAGGATTCCCCCCTTCCTGGGGTGGGAATAGAACTCCGCCTTCCTGCCTGCTAGCTAAACACACTACCCCTGAGCTGCATTCGCAGCCTCAGCAAGTTAGCCAGGCCCTCAGCAATTTAGTGAGAACCTGTCTGAAAATGAAAAAAATTGAGGGCTAGGGATGTGGCTCAGTGGTAGAGCACCCCTGGGTTTCATCCCTAGTACCAAAATTTGTTTAAAAGTAAAAATTAAAGGGCTGGGGATATAGATCAGTAGTAGAGAGCCTCTGGGTTCATTCCCCTGGACCACAAAAATGAATGAAAGATGCATAAATG
>NW_026007868.1:68020-79413 GCF_001458135.2 Marmota marmota marmota
TGGTTCAATATACGTTAGTCAATAAATGTTATTCACCACATCAATAGACTTAAAAATAAGAACCATAGGATCATCTCGATAGATGCGGAAAAAGCATTCGACAAAGTACAGCAGAACACAACAGACACTAGTATGGCAATATGTAAATCAATGGATGTGTAACTGATGTGATTCTGCAATCTGTATATGGGGTAAAAATGGGAGCTCATAACCCACTTGAATCAAAAGTGTGAAATGTGATATATCAAGAACTATGTAATGTTTTGAACAACCAACAATAAAAAATTAAAAAAAATAAAAAATAAAGTTTCTGAGATGTAAAAATAAATAAATAAATAAATAAATTTATTATGAGTCTGAAATAATGAAGAATAAGCAAAAAGATAAACTGTACAAAGAGCAAAAATTAGAACATGAATGACATAAAACACAGGCATTCTTCTAGCTATTGCACACAAACATATTTTTACACACAAATATATTTTCAAAAACATTTCTCCAACATTCTGAAAAGGCAAAAGCTATATTTGCAATATCTATAAACACCACAGCTTTTGAAACCATCACTTTTTTCCTAAAATCATTTGATTGAAATTTATACAGAAGATGATCACCTATTTCATTTTGCAAAATTATAACATCTCGTTTGACACGTCTTAGAAACTTTCACTCAAAACACAGAAAAGCTCTCAATTCATTGTGGATTCTGTCACATCTTTTTTTGCCCCTTTTTTAAACAAGGAAAAAATATACAACACATATGTGTACACTTTTCAGAAAGAAAGTATTCCAACTTTTATCAATAATTTGTTCAAAACCTCAGGAACTCAGTAAATTTATTTTAAATACAGACAATTTCAAAATAGAAACAATTATTTGGGAGTGGGTATCCTAAAATATTTTTGGCAATTTGAACCTATGATGTAAATATCAAAAGGAGCTACTTACTGATCAGGCCTATTCTGCCTGACCTACTGCAGACTGACTAAAGAGGCTAAAAAGAGATTTGAAAGTCCCTTGTTTCCACCAACAATCATCAAAGACATTTTTCTCTGGTTAGACTTGTTTTACTCCATGATGAATGATATTTAATATTTAAAAAAGATCTTTGAAATCAAAGTGAGGGCTAGGGATGTGGCTCAATCGGTAACGCACTCACCTGGCATGCGCGGGGCACTGGGTTCGATCCCCAGCACCACATAAAAATAAAAAAAAAAAAATAAAGATTTTTGTGTCTACTGAAAACTGAAAAAAAAATATTAAAAAATTCTCTCTCTCTCTCTCTCTCTCTCTCCCTCTCTCTCTAATTTAAACGTGGGCCATCCCCCAGTCTTGAGTATCACCTGGTTGAGAGCATGGTTATGCTCAAGTGGTTGTCAACCCCGCTGGGTAAGCGTAAGACCAGGATCCCATAGAGGTACTTGGGACCCAGCCAGGACAATGTAGTAGGGGCAAAAGCCCATATAAGGTGCAGATACCCATAGATGGGCAAAATGTCCATAGGGAATAACCCAAGGCTGAGAGGTCATCTCACCAGGAACAGCTCCCAATCATCCTCCGTGCTTTTGTCTCAAAACCCAGGACCCAAATAAATGACCACTTATACACTGAGTCGATAGGAGGGATCAGCAGTAGCTGTGAATGTTGTGCCTGGGGGTGCCCCCAACCACATATAGTGCCAGACGATCTACCGTCACTTCCCGGGAACTGTAGGTCCTTTAGGTTGACTGGAGATGAAATGTCTGGTGGTGGGGGCAGAGAGGGCCTTTGGAAGAAGGGAGAAGCGGGTTCCATAATGGAATCAAGATTGGGGCCCCGGGAAAATCAGTTAACCTCAAAGGGGAGATTGGGCACACCAGGGAACCCGATCTTGGGAGGCTCAGGAATCAGAGCCAGGTGGGTCCTAATATGGGTGGTTAGGGTTGGGTGGGAAAGCAAAAATTTTTCCTTAAAATGGCTGCTGTCACTTAAAATGGCCATCCAGATCCTAAGCAAGAATCTTATACTTCTCAAGCCTGTTTGCTGAGCCAATCCCCCCCAAACACCCTTTACCTTGTAGGGGAACCAAAGCCTGCTTCTCTGTCCCTGTCCCCAGGGGTAGTGTAAGGTTTTAGGAGTCTCTGCTGTGTCTCTAACAACTCCCTTCCAATTTTTCTTTTCTTTTTAGTACCTATTATAATGCCAGATTCATGGGACCCCAATAAACGTCCAGGAGTGGAATCTGATGCAATCTCACAAGAGTCTTTATTGTAGTCTTGAGCCTGGACTCACAACCGCTTAGGATGCAGCAGTCCCAGAGAGTGAGTCCTGGCCCTTAGTTCAGTGACGATTTATAGGTTTTCTTGGGATACTCAACATCAGACAGAAAATCATTTCACACCATGGGAAAATCAAACAAAAACTCTTAACATTAATTAGCACATTCTCTGGTGGGAACAAGTTGGGTAAGGGTGATTGGTTAGTTCAAGAGGTGGTTATATTTGAACTGATTGGTTTAAGCTGAGAGGCGTGTATGCGCTAAACTACATGGTTTCCTAACATGTTTTCAATCACCAAAACTACTGTGAGGGTCACCTGGCATTTTAGATATGTTCCCTGTCTCACACTGATTGGTTGTTGCTATGGTCCAAAATCAGGTCTCAAGCATTCTTTGGTCTTGAATTGCTGAGACAAGGCTATCTGGTCACTGCAGTTAGGGGTAGCTATGCACCTAGCAACAATGGATCATCCCCTCCCACTTGCTTTGGACAGGCCCTGCTCTGAGGTAGAGGCTGGTATATCAAAAATGGAGTCACATCAGTTTCTCACTATAAGGTCCTTGCTTAGCACCTGGATGGCATCTTAAATGACACCTGATATATTAAGGAAAACATTTCAATTTCCCACCCAAGGGCATTTCTGAGAAACACTCACCACTCCTCCATACAAACCCAAATCATAACCATCTGCATGACGACCCACTGGGCTCTGATTCCAGATCCTCCCCCATAAAAGTCCTAGAACTGAAGCCTGTCCTGCCCCTCTCTCCTATAGAGAAATGGCCTTTACTTGTCAAGTGTGAAAAATCAACTCTCGTGTGTATCTCTGCCTGGTCTCTCTCTTTCATTTCTTTCTTATCTGTCTCTCTTTCTTCACTTTCCCTTCACCCCCAACCTGGGTTTTCTGTTGTTTTGAAAAACTATGTTTAAGGACATCAATTTTACATGCCTGTGAATACTAATTAAAGAATGCATTTGATTGTTTTCATGTGGGTTCTGGTTATTTCTTTTCAAGTACTCCTCAGATATAGATAATTTTTTTTTTCAAATTAAAACTTCCCTCTGGAGTCACATCAATATTGGATTTATTTATTCATTTATTTGTTCACGTACTTTTGTGGTGCTGGGGATGGAACCCAGGACCTTCCACATGCTAGGCCAGTGCTCTACCACTGAGCTATGTCCCCAGGCCCTCAGTTAATTTTTATGAAGTTCACTCATTTCTGTAGAAAAGCATGGGTTCTGGGTTCCTAGATTGTACAGGTGAAATTGGGCAGTGTTCCAGAAGGGGATCTAGACTCTTTTGATGCAGATGCACAAAGGAATGTGCACCTTATAGTAGCACTGCAGGGAGTGGAAACCAGTCTCCTCCTGACCTGGCCACCCTTACACATCTGGTCTTGTTTGTCATGACCTCCTACAGTCCTGTGTTCTCTCACAGCACACATGAACCTAGAGTCAAAAGATGAGTATTTCAAAGAGCAGTCTGGGTGCTTTATCCCCAGAGCTGTGTGGGGACACATGGACCTCGCAGTCCTTATACAATTCAAGGAGTCTGAACACACCAGAATATCTTCAAGTCCCTTTTTGGTCATGAAGATCCTTAAAAGAACAAATGATGACAAATCTCGAACTGCAGATCTTCCTTCCCTTTATTTGATTCTAAATGCAGCAGCAGTGCAGAATGAATGCTGTTGAACTTTCCACCTGCCCCACGTGCATGCTAGATTTAGAGCCCTAGGTAAGGAATTCTCATAAACAGTGGTGAAGCACAAAGATCGCTGTGTGGGGGCCAGATGGGCTGGCTGTGCATGGCCAGGACTGTTCCTAGAGGTAGCTGCAGTCTGCTTACACATCAAATTGGGTTCCCATTCACTATGTGTGGAGAAGCCTTCAGGTTCAAATTAAACACACACACAGGCAGCTTTAGAAAACCTCAAATAAAAATTGGGTGACTTCCTTCTCCTCAGATGGGAAGCTAAGGCTAAGGTCACTGCACAACCCCACCAGCATGAGTCTTCAGCAGGAGCCGTCATGGTCTCAGACGAGGCAGCACGTCAGGGTCATGCATTTCCCCAGAGCTACCCTATCCTTACTCATCCTCTCACCATCTACTGATTAAAAGAGGCCATTTTGTGTCCCTAGGTAGGGATAGACTGGAAGTGTTAGAGGAAGATCTGCCAGTCATGAGCAGCCCCCACCTCACCAGAGGTTGTAATTTATTCAGTTTGAGTTAGGAATGTTTGCAAGTGTCATCTACATAAATGATTCTACTATTTTGCTGAAAGGTAATCTGGATACCTTTATTGGTACACATTGCTAGTTTAATTAAGGAAAGACTACCCAGCAGGATGGCAGGCAAGCTTTGGTGAGGCCCAGAGGCTCTGGCCTGTTGCCGGTGCAGCCAAAGCCCAGGACCCAAGGCTTCTGGGTCTATACAGAGACCCGCAAGGAAGGGCCAGTGCTGAGTGTCTAGATGGCACTGAAGTCCCCCGAGGAATGGTTTTCTTCCAATTTCACGGACCACTTAGAATGTTCCACACCTGCTGTGGGCACCTGTATACCTTAAACCACAGAGTAGCCCCCACACATAATGACCAAATTTCAGTTTGATACCTTGAGTTCCCAGGGCTGAACCTCATTGAACACCAAGAACCCAGGGACATCTTTCTCCATAAGCATCTGGAGAATCCCAAGGTTTAAATTAGAAATCCAGGAAAATCCATCCCAGAGGACATGAGAAGACTAACCTTGAGATTCTGTTCATTTCTTACTATTCATTTATGGACCATCCATGAAACAAAATAGCTTCTTCATATGTGCATGAAGCCTAAATCCCATTCTAGAAATTCAGGTCCCTAGTTATGACCCTATACAGACACATATGGCTCTATACAGAGGGTCCAGTCTTCAAGGGATTTCTTCCAATGTGTCCCCTGCTTCAGTTTCCTTTCCCCATCCACATTTCAAGCAGTGTCTGAAATGCTGGGCTCTGAGTTTCCTTCACAATCATACTACATCACGGTTATACCTCCAGTTGTCTATAAGACAGCTTTTTATACACACCCAACTAGGCAGCTGTTGGACAGGAACAGTGAAGGAGGCCCTGGTTGTAGAGGAACATGCGGCCACATTGAGGACATGAGATAGTACGGAAAATAAGGATGTTTGGCTGCCTAAACTCCTTCAGTATTGCTGTGAGCTCAGCACAGAGTTGGGAACATCTCCCTGGGTGGATGGCACCCTGGGAATCATAGCTTTCCAGAGGGGCAGGGTACAGTTCTCTGCTCAACTGACTCAGCCTGGCAGTGTGAAGCAGCAGGTCCTTCAAGACTGACATGGAGATGCGGTTCCCGAAAAAGCACAAGATCCTGAGCTGGGAGCAGCGGCTCAGGGCAGGCAGGATGGCTTGGAGCTGGGAGTCTGTGATCTCACAGGCTTCCAAGTCCAGGCTCTTCAGGGTGGCTGCAACCATCTCCAGAAGAATTTGGAGGGGCACCGGACTGAAATTGGTCAGTTTGATGCCCCTTAGATCCAGGTGTCTGAGCTGGCTGGTGTTTGGGCATTGGGAGAGATAATTCCAGTCGGAATCTGAGAGTGGGCAGTTGGTTATTGAGAGGGCCTCCAGGGGGGTCTTCAGGTGCCTAAGGAGAAACCAGGCAGTTAGTTCTGAGGGAGAAAATGAATTGGCCCGAACCCAATGTCACCATGGCCATCTGAACCTGGTTGACATTTTGCAGAATCTGCCCATTCAGGTCACTGCATTTTAGTCTGAGCCTTTTATCACCACTTTTGTGACTAGGTGGATCCACCATCTCTAAGAACCCCATCCTCAGTAACAAGCAGAAAGCCATATCTCTGATCAGAGGAGGTCAAGGGCAGTCATGTATGAAGGACAAATCCAGGCATGATATGACAAAACCTACTGGGTTTAACCCCCACAGAGTTCACACCCTGCACCCTCAGCAAGGCCTCCATCCCTGCTCCTCACCCTAGACTGCAGAATCACTACCTGGAGCTCAGAACAGCCTTCCTTACATGAGCATTAGAGGTGGGTCTCTGTGCTACCAGCTGGAGAGCACAGAGCTTCCCTGTTGGGGGTACAGGTGTAGGGACTTCCCCTCCTCCACTGCCCTGTCCTCTACCCTGCTTTGCACCCCTGTTGCTAGACAGGCCTCTCAGGAAAGGAAATTCAACCAACCTCACTAAATCCTGTCCCCATCAGCTGGTTTCCCAGCATGGTGGCACCTCCCAGATCATGGACCCTGGTTTAGCCCTTTGCTCTAACACAGGTTAGAAGATGGAGCTTCAGGATACAATAGGAACAGATGATGGGTTATTTATCTTCCAGTGTCTTGTTCACCATGAGAGTGTCAGTGACTGGCACACAGTAGGTGCCCTTTCAGATTTCCTGTAAGTGATCTGTAGAGGATGCTCACCCTCCTTACTCACCTCAGCACCTGCTCCAGGTGGCCCTCGAGGAGGAGGACAGCATCCACACAGAACTTCTGCAGGCAGTCCATCCTGAGGAACTGTGAGGTAAGCTTTGCGAGCAGCCACTTCTGCTCCTCTGGGGAGGTGTGGGCAGGCACGTGGACCTGGGAGACAAGCAGCTTCCTCAGGTTCCTCATCTGGCCCAAGAAAGGAGCATAAGTAGCCAAGGTGGAGGGCACCCAGGTGCAGTGCACTTCCACTTTCTGGACAGAGTCCAGCTGCAGCAGTCTCAGGACCTTCCTGGTGTGGTGGGTGGGTTTCCCAAAGATCTTCAGCCTATTGCAACACAGGTGCAGCCTGTCCCTTCTCTGTATGACCCACAGGAATAAGTGAGTCAGGAATTCATCCATGGGCCCTTCTGTGAGGCACAAGTCTATGAATATCTTCAAGGGCAGCTTAGCTGCCATTGCTGGACCAACTTTCAATGTTCGATTCTTCTTAATGTCCTCTGGTGAGCAGGCATCGACCACGGCTCCAGACCACATCCTCCAGAAGTTCCATGGAGCCCTCCGCAAATCCAGCACCTGCAGTTTCCACCTCCTGCGGGGACCACAGCAGAGTCTCAGCCCTGAAGCCCCTTCCTTCCCCTCTCAGCTGCTGCTCCCTGCTCCACCTCTTCCTTCTGTCTCACTTTTCTCCACCCACTTCCCTCCAATCCAGCCTGGTTCCCCACTTGTACGGACTGAGGCAGGGGCAGGTACAGCCTCCTTCAGGGGTCAGCACAGCTGCCACAAGCACTTCCACATCTGGAAGCCTTTCCCAGATGGGGCTCAGCATGGCCAAGGCCTCTCCACCCCTCCTTGCTGGCAGCACAGGAAGCCTGTGGAGCACACTTCAGCACCCACTCTCCCTGCCTATACCCATCCCTTCCCAGGCACCAAGGGTGCTCCCTTCCAGGCCACCTGGGTCCCCCTCACCTGGGGCGATCCTGCTGGCCATGCAGCATGTCCAGCCCATCCAGGGCCACTTGGAGCATCTCCAGCTGTGGCTTCCTCATCAGGGCCCCCAGGGGCAGGCAGGTGAAGGGCCAGGCCTGTACCATTTTCTTCAGGACCTCAGTGTGTCCCCTGCTGAAGGCCTCCACAAAGAGTGGTGGGAAGAGCTCTATGGGCAGGTCCTCCAGATCCAGGATGGCCCTGGACTTGTCACTCAGCAGGCTGCTCCCTGCTAGCTCCAGCAGCGTGGTTGGGGACTGGATGCTCATCCTGACGAGTCTGAAAGAAGAAGGATCCCGGATAATGGACCAGAGAAAAGGTCACTATCCCATCCATTGCCAGCCACTGGGAAGGGGGTACTGGAGAGTCCAAAAACTCACCCCATCCTTAAAAGGGAAAACCTTTGCTTATTTCTTTGTCCTTATAAAATGGAAATTGGAATGTCATGTGACTTAATGCAGTAGAATGCTCTGTTTCAATAACTACAGTGGCTCAGAAAGGAGTTGCCCTCACATGGGTGATGGTATTTTTAATATCAAAAAATTAAGTGGTCAATTATAAAGTATATGCCCACATTATAAAATACTTGGAAATTACAAGAGAGTCTCACAGATTTCTGTTACACATGTGAGATTCTGCCACATTAGGGGGGAGGTCAAGAGAACAAACAGATCAGAACAGAGTCTGTGAACTGTTGCATGAGATAGTTTGAAGCTTTTTGTTTAGTTTGTTTAAACAAATTATAAAATTACAAAACTACATAAGCCTTAAAGTATCATTGGGTATGAGCCAATATTGAGGATTCAATTCAGGACACTCAACCAGTAAGTCACTGCTCCCAGCTGTATTTTGTTTTTAGTTGGAGACAGATTCTCACTGATTTGTGTAGCACCTTGTGCTGCTGTGGCTGGCTTTGAACTCTAATTCTCTGGCCTCCTCAAACTCTGGAGGTTTTGGAATTACAGGTGTGTGCCACCATGCCCAGCAAAACAGTATAATTTTAAGGGCACACAAAATAAATATTTTTATTATCAGGAAATAGAATTCCAATCAATTCGAATGAAATAGGATTGCAATCCACTTCCTTGGTTAAGTAATTTTAAATTGGCTTTGCCTGGAGCTCAGTGGAAGAGCACTTTCCTAGGACATGTGAGGCACTGGGCTTGATCCTCAGCAGCAGGTAAAAAATATTCAATGTTGGGCTGGGGACATACCTCTGTTGATAGAGTGCTTGCTTCCCATGCACAAGGCCCTGGTTCAATCACCATACCACCAAATAAATAAATGGATAAATAAGTAAATTATATTTTCCATATAAACTTTAAAAAAACAACAATTGAAGAAAAGAAAATGTGCGGGGCGTACGTGCACAAGCCTGTAATCCAAGGGTCTCAAGAGACTCAGACTGGAGGATCATGGGATCAAAGTCAGCCTCAGCAAGAGCAGGCGCTAAGCAACTCAGTGAGACACACAAAACAGGGCTGGGGAGGTGGCTCAGTGTTTGAGTGCCCCTGGGTTCAATAGCCCGTACCAAAGAAAGAAAGAAACAAAATTGAAAGTGACATAAACCAAAGTGGAAATCCTAGAGTTCAGGATCAAGGTAAAACTACACTGTGAAGCAAAATCGACATTCTAAATTGGTTCATGAGAAAAGATAGAAACAAAATTATTTCTGAATCCGCACAGGTGAGGTGGGAACGGGGTGGTGCTCAGGGCGGTGAGGAACTTACAAGATCTGTCCAGGTGTGCAGGGTTCTCGGAGCCTCAGCAGGCCAGGCTGGTTCTCCTTGGGCTCCAGGACTCTTGTGTTTCTCTCTGGCTCCACAGAAGCTTTTATGGACCTCTCTGACCACGCCCCCACCTCCATATGATTGACTAGCATCCAATCAGAAAGCAGTATCTGATCATGTTCTCCAGTCTCCACCCATTTAATCCTGATTCGATTTTCTTCCTCCAGATTGATTGATTGAGTCTGATACTCATGCAGGAGCGCAGAATCCGGGAGAGTGTGACAGTCAGGGATGCGTCCCTCCATGCACTCTAAACATGGACTCAATTTTGTCCATATGTGACCCTCCTGTTCCTCCCGTGAGACAGAAAAGCACTGAATCCCTAAGAAAAAACAATACCTGAAAATATCTTTCAAAGGGAAATTTGCCCATATCAAAATTATTTCAAATTTTTTCCCCAAAATTCCATATAAAAACAGCTTTTTGAAGACAGTATTGTCATCCATGAAGACCACAGAATGGAAACCATGTTTACTACAGCCACACAAGTTTCGAGTTACCTTGCAGCAAATCTGGGCACACTCAGAGAGTAAAAGCAGACAAGGAGGGTGGAATCAGTCTTCTAGAAATAGGGCAAGACTCCTCCTGTTTGCCTCTCTGTATCGGGATCTAACCCATTGGTTCTCAACCACTGAATCACATCCCCTGCCCTTTATGTTTTTTGCTTTTATTTGGAGATAGTTTCTCACTAAATTGCTTAGGTCCTCACTAAGCTGTTGAGGCTGGCCTCAAATTTGCCATCCTCCTGCCTCAGTTTCTTGAGTTGCTGTGATTATAGGCATGGGCCAACATGCCCCTGATGGGGACTTGGAAAGGTCTGAAATCCACCAAGGGTGGAAACTGTGGGCAACTTGGGAATGGGAGAGAAAGACACAGGGTTGGACAGCAGGAGTTCCTGACATCAGGGAGGCCACCCACTGGAGAGTCTTCCTGCAGAATCATGGATCCGAGGGCACATCTCCCAGGCAGCCTTTGCTCCAGGCAGTTTCCAGGGCTCTTCAGGCTGTGAGAAGTTCACAGGCAAAGGAAAATTTGAAGCGTCTGAGTAAAACGTGATTCAGGAATTGAGGAAGGAGAGACGGAAAGAGAGGGAGTGCTTGGATGGTGAGCCATGTGAGGGGAGGACTTACAGGGAAGGTGTAGAAGGAATGGTTTGATTGGCTGCAGTCACAGAATTGCATTTCTGCTTTGTTGTTCTGTCTTTGTGTTAGTCAGCTTTTTCACGCTGTCACTACAACACCCAACCCCAACAACTACAGAGGAGGGAAAGTTTATTTGGGGACTCATGGTTTCAGAGGTCTCAATGCACACACAGCAGATTCCATTTCTTGGGCCCTCACCTTCAAGGTGAGGCTGACCATTATGGTTGCAGATTCTGGCAGAGGGAAGGTGCTCACATTATTAGAGAACAGAGAGGGAGAGAGATGGCCCCTTGCTAAATACAAAATATACACACCATGTTCACACCCCCAATGATCAGCTTCCTCCCGCCACACCACACCTGTCCCCTGTTGTCACTCAGTTAATCCCATTGGGTATTAATTTACTGACAAGGTTAATGCTATAAACCAATCATGTCTCCTCCAAAACCATTGTCTCATAGGTGAGCTGTTACGAGACACAGAATATAAACCATGATGGTCTTCTTGGGTATCTCTTGGAAAACATCCTTGCTCACATCACAGTTGGATACTTACTGTTGGCTGAGATGATCTTTGGTTTCTGTTTCACCTAATGACTTACCACAAATGACCACATTTAATCTCCTATGTGTGCAGTGAAGTAGGGCTAAGGCTATTTCAGAGACCTCATTGCTTTTTAGGTTGCACCACATTTGAAGTCTAGTCTGTGACTGAATTCTAAATTTCTCTGCCATTTGTCTGTGTGTAGCCAGCTGAAAGGGTGACTTCACGCCA
>NW_026007869.1:0-3881 GCF_001458135.2 Marmota marmota marmota
TATAAATTATATATATGCTAAGAAATTGTTAAGGCAACCACAGGGGTTCAGGAGGCTGAACTGAGCAAAGACAGATGGCAGATATGAATGCAAAGAGTCACCATAGGTGGTCAGATAAGATTAGGACTGCAAAGAACCTGTTCAGAGCACAAAGTGCAGGAACTCATTCTAGGTCACGGTCCAGACAAACGGCAGTTTCAGTGTCAGCTTGGATGTCAGCTTGAGAGGTCAGCTCGGAGTGGGACTTACATGGTCATCATGGGCAGGAGAAACCACACTCTGCTAAAGTGCAAGGACAGAGATTTGGAGGTTTGTCATGTTGCCGTGACGATTTTCCTGGGCAAGGCTCATGAAGAGTGACTGGGTGACAGGGTCAGGATGCAGCCATGTCCAGTCATGGGGTGTTCCTCCTTTTATGGGTCTCAAGTGAGGGGGTTGCATCATTTGGTGATCAGGTGTGTTTGACAAGTTCATGGGCCTGTTTATTCCAATATGAGTTTGATACAGTGATGCATCCATGTGCTTCTGATTAATTTGATAAGTTCACAAGTGGTCATTCTTATTAGCATAATAATTTATTAGTTTGTGCCTTATGGTTATACCGGTTGAAGGTGGTAGACTCATTCCACCTAAGCACTTACTGTCAAAATGGAGTAGCTTATGGCAAACTACTGTTTTCCATAACAGAGTAACTCAGGTTCAGGCACAGCCTGAAAGTTGCTGTTCTATACATTATGAAGTAACTCTGAGCAGAGCATAGTCTGCTTTCCACATTATGATTCATTATCCTTAATTAGTAACTAACCTTGAAAACTCAGGAGAACTATCTCTTTGATGCAGATAAGAGTTTATGTAGCTATAATCAAAAGAAAAGCAGTGGGTGTTTAAATAACTAAGTTATGGATTCATCAATAAAGATTAGTTAAGTTCTCTCTAAGAAAGGTTCTACATAACCACAAATACCTGTTAAGTGATGATCTTCTTTAATGTCATTGAAATTTTATCCCGTGTTTCACAGATAGTACAAAGCATGAGTTCTTATGCAGCACTGAATTCTTATCACAAAGAATTTTTGCTAAGTCTGCTGGCTGCAGCCCAGCTTCTTTAGTCATTTTTCTTCACTGAACCATAATGAATAATAATCATGTTCTCTGTGCTCCTCAGCTCCCACATATCTCCACCCACCCATCTTCTGTTCAAAAGCAAAAATTTAAACCTACATGCACTTTTACATATTTTATGGTGGGTTTTATTTAGAATTCTATGCTAGAATGCTTCTACTTTTATTATTTCTCATAAGTATGCTCCAATGCCCAAATTAGCCATTTCTCCTAAAACTGGGCAGAAAACTATCTTTCGTTTTTGAATTATTTTAGTTTCACATAAATGTTGTTTAGCATCAGAGATAAAATTATTCAAAATATTGTGGGCTTATATCATTGAAGTTGTTCTTTAAGCGTCCAAAAAGAAAAGGGTATTTTCCAAACAAGTCAAGTTATAGAATGGGAATCTATTTACCATGAATCAGAAAGTTTGAATAACTTATGCATGCAGAAAATCAATAATTCTCAGTAGTTCGGGGATTTAAGCCACTTGCCAAGGACACAGCATTGAGGGTAAATCATTAGGAGCATTTGGTCTTCAGAGATTAGAGTGAAGTGTTGGAAGGAAATTAACACCATTTCTCTAAATAGCATTTAGGAACAGTAGAAAATTTACAGGGCCAGAAACTATAAAAACAATTCTAAGGTAAACCCAGCAAAGAACAGAAAGATTCCATTTTATAGGATTATAATACCTGACTCAAAATAAGATTCAGAAGAAATAAAGAGTCCTAAGTCAGCACTGCTTATCATCTAAGAGATACTGCCTTGTCCCATTATTTCTCTTTCTCTATCTCCTACTTTATTCAAGGGCTGGGGATATAACTCAGTTGGTAGAGTGCTTGCCTTGCATGCACAAGGCCCTGGGTTCAATCCCAAGCACCACACACAAGCACCACACACAAAAAAGAGTTCTTGTCTGACCTTATTCACAAGAATATAAAGTCTGTTGCATTAATGAGAGCAAAGAGAGCATGAAAACCAGCATGAAATGTTGAAATACATAAGTAAGTTCATGTTAAAATTAAGCAAAACTCTAAAGGGCAAATTAGGACCAAAGACAGATGAATTAGTCAGATTTTCCATTATACTCATAACTGACAGAGAACAGATTAAGAACCTGTGTTTAGGGGAATGAATTTACCTACACATTGTGGATAGTGTAACCTTGTCTTCTGAGATCTGACACTACCATATTTACTGGCCTGGTGGAGATGCGTATCAGGACAAGCACTGTATCTTGTGGATGCCTTTACTTTGAAATATCACACTGTGTCAATTCAATTCAATTACTGGTCTTGGAAATGGGCAAGAAGTGGCTTTCTTTTGCACAAATTATGTATAGTTTCTCTCTAATCATCAAAGGCACTGTCACAGCTGGGCATGGTGGCATACACCTGTAATCCCAGTGATTTGGGAGGGTGAGGCAGGAGGATCACAAGTTCAAGGCCAGCCGCAGCAACTTAGTGATACCTTATCTCAAAATAAAAAATAAAAAGGACTGGGGATGTAGCTCAGTGGTAGAGAACCCTTGGGTTTAATCACCAATACTGGGGGAAAAAAAGACAATGTTACATTACTATGTATCTTACAAACCCAAGATTATACTGGTAACTTTCCAGTTTAAGTTTATGAATATTTTCAGTCCTTAAATTAGAGACAGTATATTAACAGAGTAGAATAAAAGTTTGAACTTCCCAGGTGATTTTATTGCTTATGCATAGCATTAATTAAAGGAATTAACAATTTCATGAGAACTGAAGACCTACATTCTCTATTTAAGAATTATTAAGAGCCCAATGCATACATATTTTTAAGTGAGTAAATATCTTCTGGAAACTGCTGCAAGCACACACTATTCTAACACATTAAGTGGGCATAGATTGGAAAGGCATTTATAGACTTGGTTATAATGACTTGCAGATACAATCTATTCCAAAAGGTTTCCTCCTCTGGTCATCTTCAAATCTTTCTGATTGCAAACTCTTGAAAATGTTGAAAAGGAGAGGTCGTCAATAATATTTTCAATAAATGATAAAAGTGAGCATTTTGTCACAAGAATGCATTTCAAGGAAGAGCAGACAGGTAGAAGGAAGTAAAAAGTCCATAATTATCAAATGAAGAGAGAACAGAAGTTCTAGGTTTTAATTACTTTAATAGGAACAGTCATTCTATTGATTGCTTCATCATCATTTTCTGCTGTCATTATATAGAAGAGGGTTGAAACCATCATATAAGACAACACCACACTGGAGCAGTGGCACACGCCTGTCATCTCAGTGGCTGAGAATGCTGAGGAAGGAGGATCCCAAGTTCAAGGCCAGCCTTGGCAATTTAACAAGGCCCTAAGCAACTTAGTAAGAACTTGTCTCAAAATAATAATAATAATAATAATAATAATAATAATAATAATAATAATAAGGGGCTAGAGATGTGGCTCAGTGGCTAAGCACCCCTGAGTTCAATTCCTAGCACAAAACAACAACAACAAAACAAATAACAACTCCTCCTTTCCCAATCATCTTCCCACATAGAATCAGAGACACCTGCCAGGCACAGTGGTGCATGCCTTGGGAGGCTGAGGCAAGAGAATCAAAGCCAGCCTCAGCAATGGCGAGGTGCTAAGCAACTCAGTGAGACACCGTCTCTAAATAAAATATGTGGCTCTCCCCAGTAAAAAAAAAAAAAAAAAAAAAGAATCAGAGGCACTCAGTTTCTATGGCCCTTGTAGCTGAAAGCTGGATCCCTGATCCCAGTGCCAAATTTAATAATGAGGGC
>NW_026007870.1:0-3878 GCF_001458135.2 Marmota marmota marmota
TTTTTTTTTTTTTTTTTTTTTAATTTGCAGACAGGTTTTCTGTAAGATTCTCTGTCTGGCAGAAAGCATGCCATTGGGCTGCCTCAACTTATAAAATATCAACATTTGCAGATATTCCCCCTCTGTACCAGTATATATTGAGATCTTTAAAAAGTAATTTTACTGATTCAATACTTCAGAATACCACTTGGAGAGAAATGGGGTGTCACCAAGTTGAATGCATATAATTCACATGTTCATCCACTCAAGGTAAAATTGCAAAAAAAAATTACCATGGAAACAAGAAATATCACAATGTTTTCTTTTTCTTCATCCAAAGGGTAAGTTATAAACAATTGCTATACATCATTTTGGCAGCCCAAATGATTGATCACATTTACACTTCATCATAAGAATTCCAATTTATACCTTCATCAAGAGAACTCATGTTTCTTTTCCTTTTCTTTCTTGAGATATATATTCACAGAAAGTTTTATATATACATATAACTTTTTATTATGCCTGTTATTCCTGACACAAACTGGTTTTGCTTTTCCTGGGGCTACCTCAGATACTTGACCAGCTTTTGTACTGTATTACAACTACTTAGACCTGAAAATTATTCCTTTGATGTTTATCAAAGTTCTTTGCAGAAAATTGTACTGTAAAAATTACCTGATAGTTGCTTTTGATATTTTTTAGTTTTAGGTGGAAACAATATCTTTATTTTATTTTTATGTGGTGCTGAATTATGGGGGCTGCTTGTACATCATGTTAGTGTCAAAAGTTTTATATATTTCCATCCGTGATTGAGTATGTGGTAAGAGCTAGAAGAGCTACAAGAGATAACCAGGGTTTGTGTCTTTTCTGGAAAAAAAACAGAGACCTAAGTAGTGAGGACATCATCAAGACACAGGAAATGGTAAGAGCATAAAAATCTATAGCGTGATATAGAGACAAGTGTTAAGTGAGACAGTATTTGTCTGAACATAAAGGGATTGGTGAGGATAATTTCCAGAGGAGAGTTCAGACATGAAAAGGGCTAAAGATACAGAGGTAGAAAGAATTTGTATCATGAGTTATTTCTAAAAAAAAATTAAGATTGCTTGACATCCTCAATCTAAAGAGGGCCAATGATCATATATTCAGAATAGCAAGACCATTCTCAATGCTGTGGGTTGGTGAATGTGAGGGGCATGTGAATAAATAGAGATGAATAAAGAGAGAGCATTGCAGGCCTGAATGCTGTAATGGAGGGACTGTTTCCAGATATACAGAAAATGGAAGAATTTCAGTGGCCCATGTATAACAAAGTTCAATGAAGTGAACAAATTAAAAGCTGGGCTCTTGGGTAGGGAGATTCTGCTCCTGACTGTTACTCAAGGTTTCAAATGAGATGTGTAATAAAACACAGAAACTGTGAATTTTGCTTTCATTTACCATGTGGTTTCTTCTATGGCAACATCTTCCTATGTTGAGGGAACTCATTTAGGTCCTTGGTGGGCAATTTCCTTGAGCCTGGATTTACCAAGCCCACCAGTGAATCCGTGAAGTCAGTGGGTGAAACTCAGTGGAAAATAAACTGCTTAACATGTAAAAAGATTTGGATTAAGGTCCCTAACAATGCAGGGAAAGCCAGTAACAAAACACACCAATAAAATGTGACCAAACAAAAGTATTTGGGGATTTATTTCTCTTAGTCTAAATTCCAAGAAAGTATTTTATCCCATAAACAGTATTCATTTTATAGGAAAGGGATTAAAATGAAGAATGTATAATTATACATTGAGTAATTTCTTACTTAGTATTTGACCCATGAGTGGTGGAGAACATGGAATGTTCATAAACAGAACAAATGTTTGATGGATCTGGTGATTTACTGAGTGTTATAATAGAGTCAATATTTTTTTAGATGTGTTTTTCTTGTGTTTCACAGAATAGCCTTGACCTACTGAGTTCAAGCAATATCTGTTTTTTCAGTCTCACAATTACCTGAAACTACAGCCTAGCTCTCCAATAAGCTTTTTACAACATTGTGGGGAAAGAAAAACCACCTCATAATCCCACAAACAGGGTTAATGTCTCCAGTTTGAGAACTTCACGTAAAAACATCTGAGTTACTGATTACTTTTGAAAATCTTTTTTTACGCTTTTTATAAAAAATTTCAACACATCTATGCAAACATAGACACTGGTCTATTGGGCCAAATTTTATCAAAATATTGTATTTAAAACAAAATGAGTGGAAAGTGTGCTAGCATTGTAGATGTTTATCATAGCTCTTTGCAGAAAATTGTACTGTAAAAATTACCTGATATATATTTTTTAATATTTATTTTTTAGTTTTAGGTGGAAACTATATCTTTATTTTATTTTTATGTGGTTCTGAGGATCAAACCCAGTGCCTCATGCATGCTAGGCGAGCACTCTACCATTGAGCCATAATTCCAGCCCCATATCTGATAATTTTTGTCCATTCTTCCATCCTTACGTTTTATTCCAGGCTAAATAAACACTATTTCTTTTCAAAGAAATTCACGTGAAGTAATTTGTTTAGATACATGCTTTTAGAATAGCAGCTAATATATGAAGGAGCTATTTTGTTTGTTTTGGGGTTTTTTGTTTGTTTCTTTAATCATACACGTGTGGGACACTGATGAAATTTCTTTTCTTTTATCCTTTGGTTTAACCAATATCAAGTTTCTTGACCCCACTCTCATGAGAAGATACAGGTCCCACATCTAAGAAACAATGTATGAAAAACATAAAGAATTAAGATATGGGGACTGGGGTTGTGGCTCAGTGGTGCAGGGGGCTGGATTCAATCCTCAGCACCACAGAAAAGTAAATAAATAAAAATAAAGGTATTTTTATTGTATATCAACTACAACTAAAAAATACAATATTTTAAACTACAACTAAAAAATATTTTAAAAAAGAATTAAGATATGGTATTCCAAAGGAAAAATGATCTGAAAGCTCACAGAATACCATAAATCAGTAAACATTTCTATTTCAAAGTTAATGTCATATATTCAAGGAATAACAATCTTTGTTTTCAAGGTATAAACTCAATAAAGACTTTGTTTACAAAATGAATCTGGTTTAGTAGATTTTTGTCAGCTTTTCAAGTATTCATGGCCATGCTGCATTATCAGAAAATTAGTAGTCTAGGGATGAGTATGGAGCTCAGTAATGCGAGTGCATTCCTAGAATGCCCAGGGCCAAGTTTTCATTTTGAGGGAACATAACCAATAAGTAAACAACTAGCTGTCTTTACAATAAATACATCAAAAACAGTATGAACTCATCTGTCTATCTCATAAGGATTCCACACACATTGTGGTGCCTGATACTTACGAAGATGAGAAGTTTGTAGCTACAGGCTGCATAATGAAGTGATCGACAATAAACAAAACAAAACAAACAAACAAACAAACCACCACCATAATCTGAAAGCTTGCAGAGTGATCATATATAAATAAACTCCCTTACTTCAATGTTATTGATATACAAAGAATAACCACCATCTTGGTGTTCAAGGGAAAACTCACTAAAGATTTTAGAAGAAAAAATGAAACTGGCATGGCATATCTTGATAGTTATTCAAGTATTCTCATACAATGTCTGGATGAACAGAAAATTAGCTATCTGGAGATGAGAATTTATCTCAATAATAAAGTATATTAGTGGCAGGTCAAGGGACAGGATTTTATTTCAAAGCACCAATACAGTAATAATATTAATAATAAAAAATTTAGCAGCATCAAAAACACTAGGCTTCTCAGCTGAATGAATCACATGAATGGCACATATATCATGGTACCTGGTAGGTATGAAGGGGAGAAGTTGGTAGCTGCAAGTTGCCCCAATTCTTCCAGTCCATACTGGTTCCAATC
>NW_026007871.1:0-3878 GCF_001458135.2 Marmota marmota marmota
TCTAAACTGTAGGATGAACTGTTAAAGTTCGTCATGTAAATGTGTTTGTAGGAAATACTTCAATTTTTGCCCTTCCTCAGGAAAGCAGGAAATGTCAAATATCATATCAAATGTCAGATATCATAAAATGTGTATATTTATGCTACTACTAAAAATATCTGGGTAATTTGGGAATAATCTGCTCTTTTACTGCTGAAAAGTGGCAATTGCATTTTTAAATTCTACTGCCTATTTTGTTGTTAGCCTTTTTCATACTCAACCATGCCAATATTTTAACCAGCTCTACCCAACTGAAACAAGCTGGCTTTTATTTATTTATTTATTTATTTTTGTTGTTGTTGGACCAAGACTTTATGGATAAACAGAACTGGGAGCCTGACTGAGCTATACTCTCTGCCTATGGATTAAAAGGGATTTTAGCTGGAGTTGAAACCTTTTGATGATGATCAAATGAAACCATGTTGTAGGACTTCACATATTCCAACAACATGGCATTTGCCCAGAAACGACATCTGTAATAAGAGCTTTGGTTTTGATTTTCACTGTTTTCCTCCAGGAACCTTATTTCTGACTCTTCGCTTTAATTATTCTTTCTTACACAATTGTCCACCTATTTCCAAAGTGCTTATCCCTGCCAGGAACAAACTCATCCTAATGATTCTTCAATGGTCAACTCCCTTGTTAACGTCAGCTTTCTCTTAACTTCACATTGCCCAAATTTCCCAATGTTTTTTCTTAAAGAATGTTTTTATTCTTTTACTTTTATCTAATGAAGTCCCATAGTAGTACCTAAGGGTGGTTCTAAGGCAGAGCAAGGAGTTCATTGTTCTCTGGTGGTGTCAGTGAAATTCAATGTAAAATGAAATTGATCAAATTATTCTATGCACCTATCTGAATATACCACAGTGAATTTCACCTTTGCGTATCAACAAAACCATAAATAGAAGGAAGACCAACAGAGGAAAGGAAACTTGGAGAGAGAGGGAAAGAGGAAGTAGTAGAACTGAAATGGAGCAAATTATATTCCATGAATGTACGAATATGTCAAAACGAACTTCACTATTATGTATAACTATAATGCACTAATAAAACCATTTAAAAATTCAAGGTAAAATAGGAGGGGAGCAGTGATTTCCTTGCCTATTTCACTTGGCCAGTGTGACAGTTGACAAAAGGCAGTATTGGGCAGTGGAAAGGACCTAGGCTGGAGAAAGAAGAATTGAGTTTAGCTCACATTTCTGCAGCTCCATTACATAGGGTCTTTTTGAGTGTTAGTTTCTTCAACTCTAAAGCAGGAATAGTAATAATTCCTGCCCATCAATTTCTCAGTGTGTTGAAGAGGAAATGAGATGTGGTATATAAATATAGCTTGTATACACTATAAAGTTCTGGGAAGTACACATTATACAGTCATTTCTCTGTTCAGGAAAACAGTAGCCAATTGACTCTGGGGGATTAATTCATTTTGTTATCTGCGCATTGGACTGCATTGTATGACAAATAGGCAATATTTTGTTATTTGGCAAACTGCAAATAGATGCATATCCAACTTAATAATCTTTCTTGGGTTGTTTTCTCCTCCTCCAATCAAGAAATTAGATACATTTAAACAGGACCATGTTTGGGAAGACACAGATTGAAAACATGAATTGCCAGTAATTGAGGATTTATGTCAAGCAAATTGTTAACTTGGACATCAAGTCATTTGACTTCTTCCGTTTCTCCATCTCTCCATCCTGTTTCTTCCTATTTTCTCTTACCAAATGTTTTTCTCTCTTACCAATGGTTTTCTCTCTCATGGAATGATCCATGAATTTCCTTAATGTTGAGGATTTTTTTTGTCTTCCTATGATATTGGCAATGTGGGTTATCTTTATCCAAATGTAACTCAGAAAATATATATCTGTCAGTGTTCATTACACTGTAGATATTTTAAACAGGAAGATTTAATATACAGAATTAAATGATATCATCTGGACTGTTGGTTTCTAAGTCAAACCACAATTAGTGTAAATGAAGGTCAGGAAGCTGTTTTCCTGCCTTCTCCCTGCCTCAATTGGCTTCCACTGTGGAAGGCGGTGACTGGACACTGGAATATGGAATCCAGATACTGAAATCATAACTACCTGTCTTTTCAGGCAAAACTTACATGAGGCTGTCTCATTGGCAGAATATATACACAACACCCAGAATTCTAGCTGCTAGAGGGCTTAGAATGCCATTTTTAATTTTCTGTTCTTTACAAGAATGGGGTAAAAATGGAAACTGGTGCCTCCAAGAGCTAGCAGCTTCAGCTTTGGAGTCTAGATGGCTTATATTGACAGATCATCCTAAAGTTTTTAGAAACAAAGGGAAAAAACAATTGTTTGGAGTTATAGAAAACCATGAAAATTCAAGCATCACTTGTGCCCTTTGTGAGTGGGAGCAAGGACATGAAGATCTGCTCCCAGAATGAGAGTTGTATAGACATGTTTCAGTGTGGAGCAGTTTCCATGGAGAATGATAGATTTCCCAAAGTATGAAGGACATTCAGAAACATTTCCTACCTTTAACAATTGAGGTGCTTCCCAGAGAAGACAGTTTGATTCCCTCAGTTCTAGTATCATTCATTCCATAGTTCGCTCCAATTTAACATGCTCACATCAAAACTTTGCCCTGTGGACATATGGATGATTTGATCCAGCCCCTGTCACTGGAATAAATAAAGTGAGCACTGATAGCTTAGGAACTCACTAATACACTTCTGAAATGGCTGCTGCATATTATGGCAAGTCCTGTCTAGAAACAGAAAAGCATTGTCTGAAGGCTAAAAGCAGGGGGATTGAACCCAAGGCTTTTTGAATGCTTGACAAGCATTTGACCAGTGAGCTACACCCTCAGCACTAAAAACAGACTTTTGAGTTCAATATCTCTAGCAATTAGAGAAATGCAAATTAAAACTATACTGAGATTCTATCTCACTCCAGTCAGAATGGCAATTGTCAAGAATACAAGTAACAATAAATGTTGGTAAGGATGTGGGGGGAAAAAGTACAGTCATACATTGTCACTGGGACTGCAAATGAGTGCAACCACTCTGGAAAGCAGTATGCAGATTCCTCAGAAAATCTGGAATGGAACCACTATATGACCCAGTTATCCCATTCCTCTGTATATATCCAGAGGGCTTAAAATCAGCATATCATAGTGATGGAGCCACATCAATGTTTATAGCAGCTCACAATAGCCAAGCCATGGAGCCAAACTAAGTGCTCTTCAACAGATGAATGGATAAAGAAAATGTGGTGTATATACACAATGGAATATTACACAGCTATAAATAAGAATGACTTTATGGCATTTGCTGGTAAATATATGGAACCCTGGCAAACCTCAGATAAAAGGTTCTCTGTCCTCTAGGACCTTGGGCAAGTTCCATAACCAGTCTGTGCCTCATGCTAAGTGAAATAAGCCTGTCCCACCAAAAGCAGCAGTCAAATGTTTTCTCTGATATGTAGAAGCTAATTCAAAATAATGGATTCAGAGAGAAAAAGAATGAAAGATCAGTGGAGTAGACAAGGGGAATGAAGGGAAGGGAGGAGGCATGGAATGGAGAAAGACAAGGGATGAATCTGACCTAACTTTCTTTCATGCGTACATGAATACACCACAGTGAATCTCACCATCTTGTACATCGATAATATACTAACTAAAAAAAAAAGTAAATAACAGAATGACCAGTAGAGTACAGGGAAGGGAAAGGGGAGAGAGGAGGGGAAGGGAAGGGGAAGTATGGGGACTGAATTAGAACAAAATTATATTCCATGCTTTTATAATTATGTCAAAATGAATCCTATTGTCATGTATAAGTAAAAAGAAGCAATATATATATATATATA
>NW_026007872.1:0-3878 GCF_001458135.2 Marmota marmota marmota
AAAAAAAAAAAAAAAAAAAAAATCTATTTGTTAGGCCTCCAGAAATTATTCAGAAAAACTTCCTGATCAAATGCTTCATATAAATTCAATATATATTCTAAGAACTTAGGAAAACATCAAGACAGGCTCCTAAGAAAAATAGAAAAAGCAAGTCTAAGGAAATGGCACTGCTGAGTAATAGCCAATGAGTCTTACTTGATGATCAGAGATCTGCTTGGAAAGCGGATCCCTCCGGGCTTGCTGGAGCATGTAGAGTCGAGCCTCGTATTTTCTCATCAGTTCCTCTGTCTCCTCCCTGTGGTCAGCCCACTGAAGACTGTCCACAATCATGTCCTCCAGCTGCTGCCGACGCAGATCCACCCCATGCTGGGTGCTGTCCCACTGGTTCTTTACCTTTTCCACTAGGGAAACAGATAAGGAGTAACCCCCAAAAGTAACTATCAGGAAAGGGAAAAACAACTGATCCCTGATTGATCATAGAAAGTCTATGATAGAAAAGGAAAAGAGGGCAATTGACAAAGACATTTGAAAGGAACTATAATATATGTCAGACATACTATACTATATATATATGTATACATATACATATATATGTGTATATATATACATATATATAGTATGTGTGTATATATATACATAAATATTTCTTACTATTAATCATATATGTGCATGTATATATATATATATATATATATATATATATTTCTTATTTTAAAAAAATCTTTATTTTAAATTAATTTATTTATCTTTTTAAATGTGGTGCTGAGGCTCGAACTCAGCGCCTCGCACCTGCTAGGAGAGCGCTCTACAACTGAGCCCCAGCCCCATATTTCTTATTTTTTAATGAGTCAGGGTCTTGCTATGGTGCTGAGGCTGGCATCAAATTTGCAATCCTCCTGTCTCCACATGCTGAGTTACTAGGACTACAGGCATGTGCCACTATGACTGGATTTTAATAGAAATATTTCTGAAACCATTCTTGAAGAAAAATTTTGGATTAAACTCAACTTGAAGTGCACCAAAACATCTCACAATAAACATATCTACTAGTATTAGCTGATAAAGCAAAAAAAGGAAGCAGAAGAAGAAAAAAAATATCCTTTTTAATGTTGTATTTACAGAACCCAGTTTGATAAAGTAGAATTTAGCAGTACATTAAGACACAGATATAGTTACTTGATACCCTCAAAAGAGATTCTCTAAGGCAGTACAGATTTTAAAAGAGAACAAACTACTTAAGAATATTTTTCACTTTTTTTTTCTTTTATTGTACCATGAAACCTGTTTGATTGGGTATAAGGGTAGAGTACTGGGAATTGAATAAGGGGGTATCCTACCACTAAGCTACATCGCAGACCTGTTTTTATATTCATTTTGTGATAGGATCTTGCTAAATTGTTGAGGTGGGCCTCAAATTTGCAATCCTCCTGCCTTAGCAGCCCAAGTAGTAGGGATTACAAGTGTGCACCACTGTGGCAGGCCAAGGAAGTAAATATTCTTATACTTTCAAGTTCAAGAGAAACACTAAAAGTAAAAAAGATTCAAGTTCTATGTACCTAGGAACCTTCAAACATAAAATTCAACACCGGCTCTTTACCTCCCATCCTTTGAGTTATTTCTACTCCTCTTTCTCGTGTTCTCCCTTTCTGTCTCTCCCTGACCTCTCCTTTCCTCTCTTCTCCTCTTCTTTTCTTTCCTGTCCTCTTCTCTGATCCCATCTCCTGTGCTCCTCTCTGTTCTTTCTAACATGGAGTTATGAAACAAGAACACTAAAGACATTTAAGCTTTTGATTAATGTCTTCAGGGGCAGTTCATAATCGTGAACTAAAATACCAGTAAACAGCAGCTCTGAATACCAGAAACAACTCACAGGCAATAAGAAAGAGAAGGTTCAAACAAACAGCTAGATGATGCTTGACAGACCACCTGAAAGACTATGGCTTTTAAGTACCCACCCCAAGAAGAACCTAAATACAAGATAGCATTCCGGCTGAGTTATAAAGAATATTCTGATAAAATTCTTGGAATTGTATAGGGCTACAACAAACCATAAAAGCTGTCAACTTGAGGTTGTTCAGAAGGCCAAAAGTTAGACTTATGTGTCATAAGAAATTGCTCAATAAGATTATCTTTTTTTAATGCTGCCTTCATAGTTTAAAAAATGTTAAAGTTTTTAACATAAGGAAAGGGAAACAAATCTATCATGATGTTCTCCTTTTCCATAAGAAAATTACATAAAGTACTTGTGACCAATTCTATTACTAATAGAATATTTTAATACTAAACAAAACATAAGACATCAAGTGACAGTAAATATCACAGGTTTACCATGAAAAACAAGCAAATTATTTGATTCATTGTAAGTGCTAAACACAGGCTCCTTGTGAAGGTACACTCCAGCTGAGGAGGGTGTTTTATATAGTGAGTAGCTATGAAGATTACATAGCCTCTACACACACACACACACACACACACGGAAAGAAAATAAAAGAAGGTGCTCAATGGGAAAGGGAAGACATTCAGGGGAAGGATAAAATCAACCTTAGAATAAGTTTTGATAAAGAGGTAACTGAAGAAAACATCAGAGGGTAGTAAAGCAAACCAGAGATGGCTTTGTCAACAGTGTGGTGTCATTAACAGAGGGGGTCCCTGCCAGGGGAGGGCAAATGGGACCATCCACAGCCCCCGCAACAGGCAGGATCAATCATCCAACACAGAGCTGGAGAAGGAAGGAAACCAGCCCATATCATCACACACCCAAATTCTTTGCTAACTCATCTCCACAGTAACCTTGTTGCTACCACATTTATTTTGAATTCAAAACACACACATAGGTGCTAATGCAAATAGTTGCCTTTCTCCCCTTCAGAAAAATTAGACTTTCTTCTTCCAGTTTACATTCTGCCACATATATTTATTTATTAAGTGCCTAATTTGAATTGGGCCCTGCAGGAGGCCCAGGGGTTATAAAGGTGAATATTCATTCTCTAAAAGGGAGAGAGAATTAAAGTAGCTCTGAGATCTACAGTTATGAGGAATAAGGCCACAGCAGGAACTAAAGCTATAAAACAAGAATAGTATGGCCGAGACTTCACAAAGGGGTGACATTTTAGCAACTGAGTAAAATTTCACCCGGAGAAAAAAGGCCAGAAGGAAAAAAAATAACCTGAATAAAGGGAAGAAGACCAGGAAATGTCGGGACATTTGAAAGAGTATATATAGTACAGAATGCTATAGACGGGAGAGGTGACAGACGAGGAGATTGTGACAATCCCCAAACGTCTAGACCTTGTTCTGTATGCCACACAAATTCAAGACGCTTTGGAACTCAAATGTGAACTCCAAAGGAGGATTTCCGTTGATGTTTTGTATGTTCCCTTTTTTTGTTGTTTAGTTTTGTTTTGAAGAAAGAACCTCCAAAACTAGTGACAGTCACACAGGCACGCAGCAGTTGCTCAACAGACATCTGTGCAATGAGTTTGAAGTGAGCTCAACGACACACCAACACCCAGTTTTAGTGAATAAAGTACAACTAAAGAACAGATTTTCATTCCTTTAGGTTTCTCTGACTTCTGTTGTTTTGATTTCTTTAGAAGAAACCTAACTGCAGGATGTGGTGGCACAAACCTAAGGCAGGAGGATCCCAAGTTCAAGGCCAGTCTGGAAAACTTAGAGACACCTTGCCTCAAAATAAAAATTAAAAAAGGTCTGGGGATGAAGCTCAGTGCTAAGCCCTGGTGTAAGTCCCTAATACTACCATATTAAAAATATCCTTATTTTTATTTTTATTCTTATTCTTTTATCCTTATTCTTACTTTGCTACATGTTTTTTCCAGCTCACCCTAGTGTCCAAAAGGTGGCGCTAGTATCCTCTGCAT
>NW_026007873.1:0-3877 GCF_001458135.2 Marmota marmota marmota
CCATAGCTCTAATCCTAACCTTAACCCAAGCACTAACCTTAGCTCTAATCTCATCCTTTAACCTAAAGATAAGCCTAACTCAAATGCTAAGCCTAGGCCTAATGCTAACCCTGTCACTAACACTAACCCTACCCATTACTCTAAACTTAACCTGAACCCTAAACCTAACCCTATCCATTACCCTAACTCTAACCCTAACCCTAATGCTAATTCAACCCTTAACTCTAAACCTTAAACTGAACCAAACCCTACCCAACAATGACCTTAATAATATGCCTAGCTCTAAACCTGACCCTTACCTTAAACGTAATCCTTACACTAGACCTAGCCATAACCTAACACTAAAACATTTTCTCACCATAGCCCTAGACCTGACATTAGTTCTATCCCTAATCCTAGCCCTAGCCCTAACACAAACCCTCAAACCTAGCCCTAAAGCAAGCCTTAATAATAACCTGAACCCTAACCTAGCCCTAACCCTAATTCTAACTCTCGCCACTCCCTAAACCTAGCTATAACCCCATACCTAAACCTAATCCTACTCCTAACACTAATACTAACCCTAACCATAGCCCTAACCCTAACATTAACCCTAGTGCTAATCCTAGCCCTAATTTAGCCCTAACCTTAAACCCACCCCTAACCTTAGCCCTAAGACTAACTCTAACTCTTGCCCTAGCCCTATATCTAGTTCTAACCATATCTGTTATCATAACCATAACACTAGCCCTAACTTTAGCCCTAAACATAGCCCTAGCCCTAAACCTAGATCTAACCATAACAATTAATATAAGATTTAACCTCACCTTACTACTAGCTCTAACACTATTGCTAATCTGAAACAACTGGCCCTAACCCTAGCACTAGCTCTAAAAAAAACTGAGCCATAGCCCCAACCCTAACACTAACTTAAACGTAACCCTAGACCTGATATTAGCCCTATCCCTAATTCTTAACCTAACCCTAACACAAATCCTAACCCTACACCTAGCCTTAACCCTCGCCCTAATTTGAGTCCTATCCCTAATCCTAAAAGTAACACTGATCCTGACTCTGACCCTAACACTAATCCTATCTCTAATTATGTCCCTAAACCTAAACCTAATATAAACACTAGACCCAGTCCTAATCGTAACCCAAGTTCTTACATTAGCCGTAGTCCTACATTAGATCTAACCTAACCCAAAACCTAGCCCTAATCTGGGCCCTAACCCTAGTTTTATTCGTAGCCCTAACCATATCCCTAGCCCTAACATTAACCTAAACCCAACCCTAAACCTAAACCTTGTCCTAACCCGAAACCTAAACCAAACCATAGCCCTATTCCTAACCATAACACTAGCCCTAAACATAGATATAATTTTATCCATTACCCTAACCATAACCCTAAGCAAATTCTAACCCTAGGCCTAACCCTAACTTAACCATAACCTTAGTCCTAACTGTAGCTTTAATCCTATCCATTACCTGAACCATATCTTTAAACAAATTCTATCCCAATGCCTAACTCTAACCCTATGCCTTACCTAACCCTGTCCATTATTCTAAACCTAACCTGAACTTGAAACCTAACCATACCCACTACCCTAACCCTAATGCTAATTTTAGCCCTAACCCTAAACCTTAACCTAACCCATACCCTAACCCTGACTCTGGCCCTAATAATACCCCTAGCTGTAAACCTGACCCTAACCCTCAATGTAACCCTCACAATAGACCTAGCCATAAACCTAAACCTAAAACTATCCCTAACCATAACCCTAGAACTGACAGTAGCCCTAGACCTAATCCTAGCCCTAATCTTAGCACAAACCCTACCCCTAATCCTAGCCCTAAGCCTAGCCTTAATCCTAATCCTAACCTTAACCGGAACCCTAACCCTAATTTTAGCCCATGCCCTAGCCCAAAATGTAGCTGTAACATAATACATTACCCTAACCCTAACGCTAACCCTAACCCTAGCCCTAACTCTAGGCCAAAACCTAACACTAACCCTAGGGCTAATCCTAGCCCTAAATTAACCCTAATCCTAAACCTATTCTGATCCTTAGCCCTAAGACTAACTCTAACTCTCGCCTTAGCCCTATTCCTAGTTCAAAACCTAGCCCTACCCTAACCCAAACCTAGCCCTATCCCTAGCCCCAACCCTAAATCTAACCATCACATTAGCCCTAAACCTGGTTGCAAAACCCTAACCTTAAGCCCCAAACTCACCCTAACACTAGCCCTAAACCTAATGCTAATTGGAAAACTAGCCCTAACCCTATCCTAGACCTAAAGCAAAACCGAGCCATAATCCTAACCCTAACACTTAACCTAAACCAAACACTAACCTTACACCTATCCCTAAACTTAGTCCTAATTTGAGTCCTAACCCTAACCATAGAAATAGCCCTGACCCTGAGTCGGACACTAACAGTACCCCTAGCTCTAAACATTGCCATAATGCTAACCCTAGAACTAGCCCTAATCAGAAAATGAGTTTTTTATTAGCCATATCCCTAATGCTAACACAAATCCTAGCCCTAATCCGAGCCCTGACTCTAACCCTAACCTAACTGTACCTCTAACCCTATCCCTTACACTAAGCCAAACCCTCTCTCTAATGCTACTCTAGTCCTAATTTAATCCTTAGCCTACCCAAACCCTAACTCTATTACTAGTCCTAAACCTAGCCCTCATTCTAGCTTTAACCCTAATCCTAACACTGACCCTTTTTCTGACCCTAACACTAAACCTAGATCTAAACTTGACCCCAACCTTAAACCGAAACCTAACACTACCCTTACTGGTAAACCTATACTTAAACCTAACAGGAACACTAGCACTAGACCAAACCTAATCCTAAATAGAGTCATAAATCTAGCCTTAGACCTAAACAAAAATCTAGCACTACCCTTACAATAACGCTTAACCTAACATAAAGATTAAATCTATCACTAGACCAAGCGCTAGTCCTAATTGTGGTGCTAACCAAAAAATAATAACCCTAACCCAATGATGACATTAATCTAATAGAAACACTAGCTCTAAACCTTATCCTAAACTAGGTTTAGGGATAGGGTTAGGGCTAGGCTTTGGGTTATAGTAAGGGATAGGGTTAGAACTATGGATATGGCTAGGGCGAGAGTTTGAGTTAGTCTTAGGGCTAGGGATATGATTAGGTTTAGAGTTAGGTTTAAATTAGGTCTAGGATTAGAGCTAGGGTTAGAATGGGGGCTAGGCCTTGGGTTAGGAATACGATTAGGATTAGGTTTAGGGTACAGTATGATATTATAGCTAGGTTAAGGATTAGGGCGAGGATTCACTTTAAGATTAGGTCTAGTGTTAGGGTTAGGGTTAGGATTAAGTCTAGGTTTAGGGCCAGCATTACGACTATGTTTTTTTTTTTTTTTTTTAGCATTAGGGCTAGCATTGGAGCTAGGGCTAATGTTAGGACTAGGATTATGGTTAGGGATAGTTTCAGGGGTTATATTTATGGCTATGTATAGTGTAGGGTTAGTTTGAGGGTTAGGGTCACTTATAGAGATAGGGGTAGTATCGGGATAGGGTCATGGTTAGGGTTTGTTTAGGTTAAGGTTTAGGGTTAGGTCTCAAATTAGCATTAGGATTATGTTTAGGGTTAGGATAATGGATATGGTTAGGTTTAAGATTCAGGATAGGTTTAGGATAATGGATAGGATTAGGGTTATGGATAGTGTTAGGGTTATCCTAGGATTAGTATTAGGGTTAGGGTTAGGGTTAAAGTAATGGATAGGATTAGACCTAGAGTTAGGTCTAGGGTTATGGTTAGGATTAAGGATAGGGTTAGGTTAAGGTTTTGAGTTAGGGTTAGGGTTCGGGCTAGATTTTAGATTAGGTTAAGGCTAGGGTAGGG
>NW_026007874.1:0-3877 GCF_001458135.2 Marmota marmota marmota
TTTTTTTTTTTTTTTTTTTTTTTTTTTTTTTTTTAGTTTATTGTATGCTTCATTTCAAGGATTGCTGTTTGTTTTTTGTTTTTTTCCAAAGTATCTATCTCATTCTTTGGCTACCTGTATTGCTCTCTTATCTCTTTGTTAGAGTGATCAATTTTTGCCTATATTTGCTCATTTAGGTCATTTTTTAATTCACAGATCATTTTAATTATGAGCCTTCTAAACTCGTTCTCTGAATTTCATCAACCTCGCTGTCCATGTGTTCTGAACTATTTATGTAGCCCTCTTGTTATTTATTCTACCATTAGCATGTATACAAGATTCTAACATATAAGGCTATTATGACTCTTATGCTAATTATTATTATTTTATTATTGCTACACTTTTGAAAATTATCCTTAGAGTTAATCTGACATCTAAACCATCACTTTTAAATAGAAACATAATTTCCTGGTTTGTTTGGGGCAATTTCCTCCCTTGTTTTTTCATGTTGTCTATGTGTCTTCCTTTCTTGCAGTGAGGATTATTATTAATTATATTAATTATTATTACAGTCTCTACCCTATATTCTTATATTACCTATGCATATTGTCTGTACCTCACTTCACCTCAATGTTGGGCTTCCAGACCCTGCTGATGTCCCTCAATGTATGCTTCTGCAACTAAAGGTGGTGGAGGCAAATGCTGAGGTAACACGAGGTAATAGTGGAGGTGCCCCAAGATGGATGCAATGTCTTACAGAGATGGGGCTTAAAAGGTGAGCCTTATACTGTCTTTGGGATGCCTGCTCTCAGATGCAGTTGCTTCTAGGCCCTGTCTGTTGTCAAAAAGGTAGGGGCTACTGTGTGAAGCCTATGGCAATGTCTGCAGTGTCCCAGGGTGGAAGTGGGTTAGGCTTGGGCTCCTAGGTTCGAGGGGGGGTATGGGGGATGGGCAAACTGGTACCTACCTTGGGCCTGGGTCCCCTCTATGTCAGTGTGGGTGGATCTGGGCTGGACTTGGCTCCCGCAGTTTTTGAGTTTTTTATTTAGTTTATTGTATCCTTCATTTCAAGAATTGATGACTTTTTTTTTTTCTCCAAAGTCTCTATCTCATTCACAAGTAATAGTGGTCTCTGGCCTGAAGAGGTGGTCCTACGTCAGAGCCTAAGCTCTGGCAGGTGTCTCAAAGTAAAAAAACTTGAAACCATTTTGGAATGCATTGACATTGGAAGATAACATTGTATCTATTTAGTAATTATTTGATCAGTCCTACCTTATCCATAACAATATCCCCAAATGAGCTGCATACATATAGAAAATACTCTGAAGTTCTAAAATACTTTTAGATAAATGTTTTGTTAAATGGAAATAAGGGGAAAAAATGGAACTCTTTAACCCATTCAGTCCCTAATGTTGAATCTATTTAACCTATAGCTGTACACAGTATGATTTATTTTTGAAATATTTGGTGCAACTTCTAAAAATAATGAAGCATTAATAAGGAAAACATAGGCTCATCAAAAGAAATATAAGACAAATAAAAGACTGAAACAATTTGTTGTGAAGAGATTATACTCAGATTTTTCTTGTTCCAAAATCCTTCAGACTACCAAGTTCCTTTGTTCATGGCGTTCATTCTCAATTTTTTTTTCTAAATATGACATAGAGAGCTCTTATAGAAAGAAAACAAGAATTTTTCATGTGAATGTTTCTACCCACATCACTAATTGAACTATTGATGTAGCCCCCTTGTTATTTATTCTACCATTACCATGTATACAAGATTCTAACATATAAGGCTATTATAACTCTTATGCCAATTATTATTCTTTTATTATTGCTACACTTTTGAAAATTATCCTTAGAGTTCATCTGACATCTAAACCAATAATGTTAAATAGAAACATAATTTTAGACATGTATACAACTTACAATTTTCTATAAACTACAAAAATTTAAAATGAGGCTAGTGATAGTAATTTTCACAATATATTTCATCGAAACCATAGTATCCAAAATGTTTTCACATATGGCAAATTATATTTCAATGTATAATCAAAGTAAACTCAATAATTAATGATATATTTTGCATTTTTTCATGTTAAATATTTAACATTTACCATTACTTTTACACTTAATATTTAACATTTACCATTACTTTTTATACTTAGAGCACATTTCTGTTCAAACTACCAATGTTTCAAGTGTTCCCCAGACATAAGTAGTTAGTAGTTACTTTATTAAATATTATAAATGTGAACAAGTTATATGAAATGAAAATGAGTTAATTTTTGGTTAGTAAGAACAACTTCTCAAAGATAGTATACTTATGCCACAGTAGCCATTAGGCTTTTCTTTAACATAGTAGCATATATATTAATTTGAGGAAATAACTTTAGGTAGAGTGAAATACATAAACTTACTAAGAAACAATTTAAGGATCTCCTAATTTGCACACTTCTACATATTGTTCTTTTAAGCTTAAGCTAATTCTTCTAGAGTTTGACAAAAGCAACTAATACTGGTGTATTGGTTTTTAAGCAAATTTTAATCATTATAGATCTTTACAAACCATTATAGATCTTTACAAACTGATTTGATTAAATATTTTTAATTGATAAATTTCTATTATCATTCCTCTTTCCTCCTCAAATTAAGTGAAGTCTCCATAAGGAACATTCTTTTTAAAGGTAGTCAGATCAAATTAGTCTTCTGCTCAAAATCTTCCAAAGAAACCTGCTCATTCAGGAAAAAATCCAAATTCCTTATTGTGGCCTACATGACCAACAGAGTTATTTCATTACTTGTTTCATCCCACCTCCAATCACTTACTTCCTTCTCATTCTGCTATAGACACATGGACATTCACTGTTTCTCAAACACAGAACTTCATGTTTCCACTGGGTATATACTATCCTTCAGATATCCATGTCCTTCTGGTCTCTTCCTCCATCAGGTCTTTGAATATCCTGTTTTCAATGAGTCTCAGCTGCCCATATTGTTGAAAATTATATTGTCACTTCTTCTTGCCACTCATCCCTCTCCTCTGTTTTTCTCCAACACTATCTAATCTAGTTTAATTTTTGAATGATTTTTTTGCTGTTAGTCCCACTTGTCTAGAATGTCAGCTCCTCAGGGCTCTTTGAGATCTGTTTAGTTTACTGCAATATCTGCAGCACTGAAAACAGTTCCTACAACATAGTATATGAATAAATGTTTTTTTGAAGTGTTCAATAAACTTACGATTTTGACTTATATGTACATGTTTAAAGAATATTGTAGAAAATCTTCCCCATAAATAATATGCATTTTAAAAGTTACCTGATCATAACATATTTATTTTGATGGTCAAAAAACATAACAGAGTGTTCTATCTAATATTTTTAGCTGCTAGTCTCAGAAGCAAGATGAAATAATTAAATAACATAAACATGATTGCTCTGGAGATCTGCAGTCTCTTAATCCTTTTAGTGTTCATTGGAGGGTGACAGTGATTGAAAAAAAAAATATGATTAACATATTGTGCCTCTTCACAGTTATAGTGGAGAGTTAAAAAAAAACATCAAAAGCATTTAAAATAATTTTAAACTGTTTTAGGGAGTTCTAGACCAAAATTTAAGTTCATTTCCACCTTGCTATAAAGTAAATGTCAAGTTTTTTTTTTTTTTTTTAAACTCAACCTTGTTTTAAATTGCTGGGATTTCTCAAAGGATGTTTTCTTTCTTAACAAGCAATTGTTCATATTTTTGAAAATGAGACATAACCATAATTGTCGTCAAAGAAACTTTGAAGTTTTAGAGATATCTGAAATTATACTCACTAAATTCTAAGGATCATTATTTTGGAGTTCTCTCAGTAGCTGATATAATAGCACAATTTAGAATATTGGGGATTTTATA